>NC_057802.1:150014326-150072834 GCF_018294505.1 Triticum aestivum
CAAGTTTCTATTGAATTTTTCAAAAAGATTTTTATTTGACTTGAAGGGAATGATTTAAAATTTTTCTTCAAGAGAACTCTCACTCAAATATTTTTCTTTATGGCAAAAATTTTATTTGAATTCACCCAAGATCTGCCTTTGACCTGGGGAGTTCTTGCTCTTCATTTGGGCTCAAGACAAAATGTATTTCATTTGAGAGAATAACTTTTGAAAACCTTTTCTTGAATTTGCACTATGGCTTTTGGAAAGTACTTTGCCACTTTCAACTATTCCTTCTTGCCATGGCATAAGTGCAAATCCTCTCTCCTAAACACTCCCTCACCTCTGGATCATGATTTACATCAAATCCAGCAAGTTGAACCTCCCCATGTATTTATTTTCCATTCAAATTCTATTCAAATATTTTCTGCCTTCTATTCTACCTCTTGGAGATTTACAAAGGAACTCCATTTTCTGTTTGGACTTTTACCACCAAACTTCTTTCCCCTCCTAGTCCTTTGAACCCTCAACCTAGAACCATGAAGATCCACTGGTCTCCAGTTCAAAATTTTCAAACTACATCAGCTGCAAGTTTGGACCAGATTTGGCAAATTTGGTGAAATTCATTCAAAACCTTCTCCAAAAAAATTCCAAATAAATTCATGCAGCCCCTGGGTGCTTTGAGTGATCGTCTCACCAAGTTACAGCTCCAGAAAAATTTATCTCTTTACCAAATCCTTCTGTCGAACACCTGCAGTGCATGGTCACTGTCAAGTTCAGTTAACTTCAGAGTTCAGTCAGTGCTCACTGTCATTTTCTTCAGAGACGGGCATCGATCTCGCCAGTGCCATCGCGTCGCCTTGCTCCTCGTCCTGGCCCTCTTGTTCCTGCACCGCACGAGTGCCTGGCATCTTGCGGGCGTCGGGGACGAGCAGCAGAAGGTGCGCCGCCCCGTGACCGACGCCGGCGGCGGCTTTGCGGGCGCCAGCGGGAGACACGGCGCCGACGACGCCACCCAGCGCCGCCCAAACCACCGGAGCCCGCCGCGTGGCCTTCCACTCCCCCGAATGCGCTGCCGCTCTCGTCGTGAACCGCAGGGCGCGGAGCATGCTCTCTGCCGCCGTTGAGCCCGTGCGGTCACCTCACCGTGGGCAGACGCCATTACGCCAGGGCCAGCTCCGTTTAGCTGCAAAACGAGTCCCGTAACATCCACCGATGCTGCCCGACCGCTCAAACCCCCTGCCAACCCACTGCTCCGCCGTAATCGCTCGCCGGAGATTCTCCGTTCACGGCCACCCCGTCGATCTGCCTATAAATAGGGGCCCCGAGCTTCAACTCGAGCACCCACCAGCCCTACACTTCCCCTAGAGCACGCCTAGCCACTGGAAGAGCCCCGGGGAGGTCTCCTTCCTCAACTCCGGCCGCCGCGACCCGCCATGGGATCCAGCCCGATTCGCCCCCGTGTGTGCTCCGCAGCCTCCATTCTCGTGCCAGTAGCCTCACCTTGCATCCCTCGTTCTGACCCGCACTTCAATTTGAAGCTTGCAGCCCTCCACCGGAGTTCCCCATCCTCACCCGAACCGCCGTCCGCCGGAGAAAGTGTCGCCGTCGACGTGGTGCTCCCCGTTGGACGAGTCCACCACCCACCGACGCGGAAGAAGACACTGAAGCTCTTGGTACCCTCCGTTTCTCCTAACTCGCCGTGGTTCGACGCCGGCGTCCATCGCCGTCTTCGGGCGCCGGCGAGCCTTTTCAAACCTGACATGCGGGCCCCGCGTGTCAGCCTCTGTTTTATTTTCCCTGAACCGTTTTCTGTTGGCGCCTTCGGGCAAAATACGTTTTCCCCTTTGCGCTTGCGCATTCCCAGCCGAAGCGTTTTCTTTTTTCTCAGTTAAAACCCTGGAACTTTTCTGTTTCATTACAGAAAAGTCCCTGGACAGAAACCTTTATAACTTTTTAATAAAAAGGTATTTTTGAGTGATTCTTTTTCTGACAATCTTCAAATTTTGTCTAGTTTTTTATGGGATTTATTTGAAAAATATTTGGCAAAGTTTCTGTGCATGTGTTGGTTTTCACGTTAGTACCCGTTTCGTGATTGCCGTAGGTTCCGGGAGAGGTGACGGAGCCGCGAACTTCGCCGAGCTAGATTCCGACTTCTCCGAACCAGGCAAGCATGTTTGAACATTTGATATGGCAGATGTTTTGCATATTCATGTGAAAGTTTGTGTGTGGCATGTGAGTGTCGATAAATACCTCGTTGCTTGTAAGGCAACCACCCGGTTGTTCCGAAGTTGCGATGACCTCTGATGAGAGGTGGCATAATCATGTAGTGACATGAAGGGCAGCAAGGTGGTACTGTTGTAGCATGCCAGCCTTGCGTCATCCGACTCTCTTCGACGTTAACGTGGTTGGAGCCACGTTATCGATCTTTTCCCGCATGTTCCAAAGTTGCGATGACCTCTGATGAGAGGTGGCCTAATCATGTGGTGACATGAAGGGCAGCAAGGTGGTACTGTTGTAGCATGCCAGCCTTGTGTCATCCGACTTTTCCGACGTTAACATGGTTGGAGCCGTGTTATCGTCCCTTCCCCTTTCCGTGCTACCACATGTCTCATTGCCAGGATACGGTTTAGTAAGTTGGTAACCTCTTTCCGTGTACACACCAAACAGAGAGGCCGGGATGATGGTACCTTGGCCCAGGATTAAAGCCAGTCATTCGGTCAGGGGGCATGGGTGTTTCCGGTTGGGACCGAGAGGGGGGGCACCCCCTTATAGCGCGCGTATAGAAATTTGATCCCATGCTACGCGAGGTTGTAGCCTCCCCGACTCAAGGTTTTTCTTGAATGTTGCCGAGGGTGATCCCTGGCTTCGGATGGTTAAATTGGGTGTGTACTGGTTAGACGTGTTCCTTCCAGAACACCGTAGACGGAACTAGTCCCCGTGACTACTGAAATCCGTTGGCTGTGGTTAAGTACAAACTCTGCAGAGTCAATTCTTTCCAAATCATCGTATCCATGATCAGTAATGTAGACTTTATATCCAAATCTATCCGTGTGAAAAACTTGGCCCCGGTGAACAAGCTCAAGTGGTAAATTCAAATTCATTGTTATTCCTGTGGATGGACTAA
Source organism: Triticum aestivum (assembly GCF_018294505.1). NCBI lineage: Eukaryota > Viridiplantae > Streptophyta > Magnoliopsida > Poales > Poaceae > Triticum > Triticum aestivum. The sequence goes on from NC_057802.1 coordinate 150,017,433, forward strand.
CATTATATTTGTCTCGTGCTTGTGATAAGTTATATTCCCGAACTATTGTATTGTTGTGTTACAATATAAGCCCTTTATGAGACGTCGCGCAGACGTCCGACTGTGGCGTGTACTCGTTTCTCACTTTAAATATAAGCCCTTTATGCGATGTCGCTCAGACGTCCGACTGTGGCATGTACTGTCTTTATTTTCTGTTATAAGCCCTTTATGTGGTGTCGCCCCGACGCCCGACTGCGGCATTGTTATTCCGCATTTTCCGCTCGAGGAGTCTTTCAGACACTCGTTTGGCACCAGTATTATTATTCCGCATTTTCCGCTCGAGGAGTCTTTCAGACACTCGTTTGGCACCCGCATTACTATTCTGCAGTTTCCGCTCGAGGCGTCATTCAGACCCTCGCTTGGCACCCAGTATTTATTATCTCTATGTTTGATCGCTCTGGTTAACTTGTTCATGTGTTTCATGTTTGCATTTGTTATACCTTATGTCCGAACTGTCTTGCAAGTACTTTCATAGTACTCACCTGGCTTGTTGATTTGGCCAGATGTTGACGAAGGCGATCTCTTGGATGAAGAGTTTGATAGCGCGTCCGATGCCTAGAGGAGTCCCAGTCAGTCCTGCGCGATCCCGGATATTGGTCACTTATGTTGTTTACGCTTCCGCCCCCTGCATTAAGTCTTCTCGAGCCTCACTCCGACGCTCGATGAGTTGTAGTTTTCTGGAATCACGTCACTCGCTTTGAAGTGATATTTCCACCACCGTTATTATCGTGAGTTAGTAGTCTGCCACCCTATCCGCCGTATTGTTTTATCGGCGTGCATGTAATAAATTGTTGGGCAGTCTCTGCTCAACTTTGTATTATATTTAGTACTCCTGGTATTTTTTTTCTTCTGTGACCAATGTATTGTCTATCAGTGAGAAGGAATTCTTCCTCGCTGGTCCGTAACAGGGATTGGTTTCTCAATAATTATTTTATTGAAAAACCGGTCGTGTCAAGCTTGGTATCAGAGCCAGGCTGACTGTAGGAAGCCACTAGGTGCGACCGCTAATCGGTTATTAGCGTCTGTTGTGCTTCTTCAGCATTTTGCAATTGTAGCTATTTTCTGTTGGTCATCATAAGATTTATGACATGACTACTCAGAAATTTTGCCTACTTTTGTAGATGGCTGGCAGCAGCTGTGAGAATCGAGTGTTCACCAACGTGCCCGAGGGGTTTGTCAAGCTCCTCGTCTCCATCACCAAGCTCGCGATCGGGCCAGCAGCTCGCCCGGAGTTCACCCTCTATCAGCACAAGCTCAGTGATGATGTGTCTATGCACCAGGCTGTGGTGCAGTTCAAGGGAGGACGTTCAGCTGCACGCCACTTCCGTTTTGTGGGAAGGGCCATGCCTACGGAGAGGCATGCCATGCAGATGGCTGCCCGTGAGGCGATAGCTCGCCTTCGGGACATCCTTCCTACGATGAAGAGTCGTCGCTACCGCTACCTCCCATGCCATGTGCCTTACACCAGCCACTATGCGTTCGCCTGCCATCGGGGAGAGCGAGATGAAGCCATCGAGATGGTTGTGGAGTATCTCAAGGCTCTGGAGGAGTCTTTCGACAACCTCGTAGATGATCTTGTGGCTGCCCGCATGGACTTAGTCCGGGGCGGTCCTGCCAGCAGGAAGGAGCTTCTCCACACGGCGCCGCCTCTGACATTCGTCTCGTCTTCAGCCTCGTATGCACCGGCCGTTTTGGCCACTGCTCCCCGTCTGCCTACCACTGAGGAGTTCGACCGAGTCATCGCTCCTACTCCAGTCAGAGCCGCACCGCCTGCCGCATGCGCTCTACCGCCAGTCGCCCCCGCACCATCACCGCAGCGCAGCGTCGCACGCCAGGAGCCAGCTGGAGAGGAGGAGGTTGATTCTCCTGGACCGCTGAGCCTTGCCCTCGGCAAGGGGAAGGAGATCTTCACCATCTCCGACTGAGAGCACCGAGTAGCCGCGTGTTATGCCTGCTTGTTTGATGTGTTGTTTTTTTATTTGTACGCTAGTTTGTGTTGGTGTGTTTGCTGCCTTCCGGAGTAGTACGCTAGTTTTTAATAACATGTCAGGATTGTGTACGCACAACCTGAGTGCTGTATCTTGTGTTTGCTTTCGCATGTAAGATTTGTGTTAAGCACTTCTTCTCCGTGAAAATCATTTGTGTTTCTTGAAAACCTTGAAGCCTTTTTGATTATTGCCTTTGCAAGGGTTTTCCTGCGCTACACGGTTTTTCTCATGGGTTTTGCAAATGATACCCCAGACTGGAAAAATGTCTCGCCCTTGGACTCGCTCTATGCCCAATCAGCCAGAAGAGGTTTACGGAACACAGACCAGCAACAATTTCACTCAGGGTCAGTCCAGCCAACAGGACAGCGAAGCGGCACTATCTCAAGTATGCCGTCTCTTCGAGCAAAGCCAGCAACAACACCAGGAGATGATGAACCATGTCATCAATATGGGAAACCACCGTGAACCCTATCAACCACATTCCAAGTTATCTGAGTTACAGAAGACTCGCCCCTCAACTTTTGCTCACACCGACAGGCCACTGGAAGCCGATGATTGGCTTCGCGAGATTGAAAGGAAACTGATTATCGCTCAATGCTCAGATCATGAGAAGGTGCTTTATGCACCACACTACCTTACTGGAGCAGCCGCAGCATGGTGGGAAAACTTCCTACACATGCACCCCAGGGAACACAACATCACCTGGGAAGAATTCAAGGAAGGCTTCCGTGGGGCACACATTCCCAGGAGCATCCTAAAGATCAAGAAGAGAGAGTTTGATGACCTAAGGCAAAGAGGCATGACCGTCACGGAATACAACGGCCAGTTTACCCAACTGTCTCGTTATGCCTACGACGAGCACATGACAGAAAACAAGAAGATGGAAAAATTCCTGGACGGCCTGGCACCAGCATTAAGATGCCAATTGATTGTACACACCTTTCCGGATTTTAAGACGCTGGTGGACAAGGCCATCACCCTGGAGAATGAGTGCCGTAGTCTGGAAGATATCCGCAAGCGGAAGAGGGACAAGACGACTCTTGCCCGCAGCAACCGAGGCAAGACTGAGGTCCTAAGGACAGACACGAGGAGATCCACGACTACTGAGCCAAGACCCGTCGGACAATTTCATGCCAGAGACAAGGAGTTCACATACCGTCCAGGGGTCACCTGCTATGCTTGTGGTCAACAAGGGCATTATGCTAAACAGTGCCCGAAGCCAAGAGACTCGGCACCCAAGCCGAACAATGGTGGAAACAATCCAGCCCCCAAGCGCAACAACTTCAATCCCAGCAACAACCACAGGAAGGGTCACTTGAACCATGTGACCAGGGAAGAAGCGCAGAATGCCCCAGACATCGTGCTCGGTACGTTCCCTGTCAACACAGTACCTGCCACGGTTTTGTTTGATTCTTGAGCTTCCCATTCGTTCGTTTCGAAGAGTTTTGTTTCGCAACATGGTTTTCCGATACTCCCCTTGGAAAAATCTATGATCATCAAGTCCCCCGGAAATAAGCAAATTGCTCAGGGTTACTGCCAAGGAGTGGTCATTGAGTTCGAAGGACTACCATTCCACGCGAATCTCATCGTGTTGGAAAGTAAAGGACTGGATGTGATTTTAGGAATGGACTGGTTAACCACCAACAAAGGATTCATCGACTGTTTCAATCGGACAGTGATTCTCACTCACCATCACGGCAAGACTATAAGAGTTTCCGCTCAAGAAAGGCCACGATCACAGAAACCAAAACTGAACAAGATGGACATCGCAGAATTAAGAAAAGTGCCAGTGGTATGCGAGTTCCCTGATGTGTTCCCGGAAGAACTACCAGGCATGCCACGAGACCGAGAGATCGAATTCAGCATCGAACTAGCACCTGGCACCGCTCCCATTTATAAGAAGCCATATAGAATGGCACCCTCAGAATTGGTGGAGTTAAAGAAGCAGATAAAAGAATTATTGGGCAAAGGATTTATTTGAGCCAGCTCCTCACCTTGGGGTTCGCCTGTGTTGTTCGCCAAAAAAAGGATGGGACTTTAAGGCTATGCATAGACTATCGAGCCCTCAATATGGTCACCATCAAAAACAAATATCCGATGCCACGAATAAATGATTTGTTTGACCAGCTCGCACAGGCCAAGGTATTCTCGAAAATTGATTTGCGATCGGGATATCACCAATTGAAGGTACGGACGGAAGATATTCCCAAGACAGCTTTCACTTCCAGATATGGGTTATACGAGTTTACGGTGATGCCGTTTGGACTAACAAACGCCCCCGCATATTTCGTCCACCTCATGAACAAAGTATTCATGAAATTCATGGACAAATTTGTGGTGGTATTCATTGACGACATTCTGGTTTACTCAAGGACACCAGAAGAACATGCTGAGCACCTCAGAATTGTTTTGGGAGAATTGAGGAAACATCAGTTGTACGCCAAATTTAGCAAATGCGAATTTTGGCTAAGAAAAGTTGGTTTCTTGGGCCATATATTGAACCAAGAAGGCGTGGCCGTAGACCCAGAAAAGGTCAAGGCCATACTGGACTGGAAGCCACCCGCGAATGTTACAGATGTACGGAGTTTCCTAGGAATGGCCGGATATTACAGGAGATTTATTGAAGGATTCTCCACTGTGGCAAAACCTATAACACAGTTACTCAAGAAGGACAAGAAATTCGTATGGACGGAAGCATGTGAGCAGAGCTTCCAAGAACTCAAGAAAAAGCTGACAACCGCACCAGTCTTAACTGTGCCAGACATACACAAGAGTTTTGAAGTATACTGTGACGCGTCCCGAAAAGGTCTCGGATGTGTACTAATGCAAGACGGCAAAGTTGTCGCATATGCCTCCAGGCAACTGCGAAAACATGAGGAAAATTACCCAACACATGACTTGGAACTAGCAGCAGTCATACATGCACTCAAGGAGTGGAGGCACTTTCTGTTGGGAAATCATTGTGAAATATATACGGACCATAAGAGCCTCAAATATATCTTCACACAGCCAGAGCTGAATTTACGCCAACGACGCTGGTTGGAACTGGTCAAAGACTATGACGTCGGCATCCACTACCACCCAGGAAAAGCAAATGTAGTGGCCGATGCCCTTAGTCGAAACCCCAGCCCGGACAGTGACGGTCAGCAAAACTTGAGGCCTGAGTTTCAGCGAGAGTTCACTCGGCTCAACATGATGTTAGTCTCTGAGGGCACCATATCGAACCTGGAGATACAACCCACCCTAGTGGAACAAATCAAGAAGGCTCAACAGGGACATCCCAGTATCGAAGGCACAAAGAAGAAAATGAACCGTAGTAAGACTTCAGAATTCGTCACGGACAGTGAAGGAACATTATGGTACCGGGACAGACTTTGCGTACCTAACATTGAGGAACTCAAGCAACAGATCTTGACGGAGAGCCACACCGCTCCATACTCGATACATCCTGGAGGAACCAAAATGTACAAGGACATTCAGGAAAGATTTTGGTGGCATGTTATGAAAAGAGATATAACCACATTCATTGCTTGTTGCGATTCATGTCAGCGCATCAAGGCCGAGCACCAAAAGCCAGCAGGGCTACTCCAGCCTAACAGGATACCGGAGTGGAAATGGGATGAAATCGGAATGGACTTCATTGTCGGATTACCCCGATCGCAACGCGGAAATGACGCCATATGGGTCATCACAGACCGACTAACCAAGGTTGCACACTTCATTCCCGTGAAGACTACCTACTCCACACAAAGACTGGCAAAACTCTATCTCTCCCGTATAGTTTGCTTGCACGGAGTCCCAAAGACTATAATATCTGACCGAGGCACCCAATTCGTCTCCAAATTTTGGGAACACCTACAACAAGCTCTGGGCACACAACTGGCTTTCAGTACAGCATACCACCCTCAGACAGATGGACAAACAGAGCATGTAAATCAAATCCTAGAGGATATGCTAAGAGCCTGTGTGCTCACCTATGGATCCAGTTGGGAAGAGAGTTTGCCGTATGCCGAATTTGCGTACAACAACAGTTACCAAACCAGTTTGCAAATGGCACCCTTTGAAGCATTGTACGGACGGAGGTGTCGTACCCCATTGAATTGGTCAGAAACAGGTGACAGCCGTATCTTCGGCCCAGATATGCTTGAGGAGGCCGAGGAAAAAGTTAAACAAATCAGGGACAGACTCAAGACAGCACAGAGCCGACAAAAGAGCTACTATGATCAGAAGCATCGTGAGGTCAGCTTTGAACCTGGTGATTCCGTATACCTCCGAGTATCTCCTATGAGGGGTCTGCAATGGTTCAAAATTAAGGGGAAGCTAGCCCGAAGGTTTATCGGACCATTTTGTGTAAAGGCACGAAGAGGCACAGTAGCCTACCAACTAGACCTCCCCAAGGAGCTGTCAGACGTCCATGACGTATTCCACGTCTCGCAGTTGAGGAAATGTGTGAGTAACCCGGAGAAACATGTACCTCATGAGGACATTGATATGCAACCAGATCTCACCTACAGAGAAAGGCCAGTAAAGATTTTAGAAGAGTCTGAACGGAGGACCCGTCAGAAAACGACAAATTTTTTCAGGGTCCAATGGAGCAACCACACTGAGGATGAAGCCACATGGGAAAGGGAAGATTTCCTCCGAGCAGAGTATCCATATCTATTTGAGGATCAGCAGAAATCTCGAGGACGAGATTTTTCCTAAGGGGGTAGGTGTTGTGACACCCAAGTTTCTATTGAATTTTTCAAAAAGATTTTTATTTGACTTGAAGGGAGTGATTTAAATATTTTCTTCAAGAGAACTCTCACTCTCAAATATTTTTCTTTATGGCAAAATTTTTATTTGAATTCACCCAAGATTTGCCTTTGACCTGGGGAGTTCTTGCTCTTCATTTGGGCTCAAGACAAAATGTATTTCATTTGAGAGAATAACTTTTGAAAACCTTTTCTTGAATTTGCACTATGGCTTTTGGAAAGTACTTTGCCACTTTCAACTATTCCTTCTTGCCATGGCATAAGTGCAAATCCTCTCTCCTAAACACTCCCTCACCTCTGGATCATGATTTACATCAAATCCAGCAAGTTGAACCTCCCCATGTATTTATTTTCCATTCAAATTCTATTCAAATATTTTCTGCCTTCTATTCTACCTCTTGGAGATTTACAAAGGAACTCCATTTTCTGTTTGGACTTTTACCACCAAACTTCTTTCCCCTCCTAGTCCTTTGAACCCTCAACCTAGAACCATGAAGATCCACTGGTCTCCAGTTCAAAATTTTCAAACTACATCAGCTGCAAGTTTGGACCAGATTTGGCAAATTTGGTGAAATTCATTCAAAACCTTCTCCAAAAAAATTCCAAATAAATTCATGCAGCCCCTGGGTGCTTTGAGTGATCGTCTCACCAAGTTACAGCTCCAGAAAAATTTATCTCTTTACCAAATCCTTCTGTCGAACACCTGCAGTGCATGATCACTGTCAAGTTCAGTTAACTTCAGAGTTCAGTCAGTGCTCACTGTCGTTTTCTTCAGAGACGGGCATCGATCTCGCCAGTGCCATCGCGTCGCCTTGCTCCTCGTCCTGGCCCTCTTGTTCCTGCACCGCACGAGTGCCTGGCATCTTGCGGGCGTCGGCGACGAGCAGCAGAAGGTGCGCCGCCCCGTGACCGACGCCGGCGGCGGCTTTGCGGGCGCCAGCGGGAGACACGGCGCCGACGACGCCACCCAGCGCCGCCCAAACCACCGGAGCCCGCCGCGTGGCCTTCCACTCCCCCGAATGCGCTGCCGCTCTCGTCATGAACCGCAGGGCGCGGAGCACGCTCTCTGCCGTCGTTGAGCCCGTGCGGTCACCTCACCGTGGGCAGACGCCATTACGCCAGGGCCAGCTCCGTTTAGCTGCAAAACGAGTCCCGTAACATCCACCGATGCTGCCCGACCGCTCAAACCCCCTGCCAACCCACTGCTCCGCCGTAATCGCTCGCCGGAGATTCTCCGTTCACGGCCACCCCGTCGATCTGCCTATAAATAGGGGCCCCGAGCTTCAACTCGAGCACCCACCAGCCCTACACTTCCCCTAGAGCACGCCTAGCCACTGGAAGAGCCCCGAGGAGGTCTCCTTCCTCAACTCCGGCCGCCGCGACCCGCCACGGGATCCAGCCCGATTCGCCCCCTTGTGTGCTCCGCAGCCTCCATTCTCGTGCCAGTAGCCTCACCTTGCATCCCTCGTTCTGACCCGCACTTCAATTTGAAGCTTGCAGCCCTCCACCGGAGTTCCCCATCCTCACCCGAACCGCCGTCCGCCGGAGAAAGTGTCGCCGTCGACGTGGTGCTCCCCGTTGGACGAGTCGACCACCCACCGACGCGGAAGAAGACACTGAAGCTCTTGGTACCCTCCGTTTCTCCTAACTCGCCGTGGTTCGACGCCGGCGTCCATCGCCGTCTTCGGGCGCGGGCGAGCCTTTTCAAACCTGACATGCGGGCCCCGCGTGTCAGCCTCTGTTTTATTTTCCCCGAACCGTTTTCTGTTGGCGCCTTCGGGCAAAATACGTTTTCCCCTTTGCGCTTGCGCATTCCCAGCCGAAGCGTTTTCTGTTTTCTCAGTTAAAACCCTGGAACTTTTCTGTTTCATTACAGAAAAGTCCCTGGACAGAAACCTTTATAAGTTTTTAATAAAAAGGTATTTTTGAGTGATTCTTTTTCTGACAATCTTCAAATTTTGTCTAGTTTTTTATGGGATTTATTTGAAAAATATTTGGCAAAGTTTCTGTGCATGTGTTGGTTTTCACGTTAGTACCCGTTTCGTGATTGCCGTAGGTTCCGGGAGAGGTGACGAAGCCGCGAACTTCGCCGAGCTAGATTCCGACTTCTCCGAACCAGGCAAGCATGTTTGAACATTTGATATGGCAGATGTTTTGCATGTTTATGTGAAAGTTTGTGCGTGGCATGTGAGTGTCGATAAATACCTCGTTGCTTGTAAGGCAACCACCCGGTTGTTCCGAAGTTGCGATGACCTCTGATGAGAGGTGGCCTAGTCATGTAGTGACATGAAGGGCAGCAAGGTGGTACTGTTGTAGCATGCCAGCCTTGCGTCATCCGACTCTCTTCGACGTTAACGTGGTTGGAGCCACGTTATCGATCTTTTCCCGCATGTTCCAAAGTTGCGATGACCTCTGATGAGAGGTGGCCTAATCATGTGGTGACATGAAGGGCAGCAAGGTGGTACTGTTGTAGCATGCCAGCCTTGTGTCATCCGACTTTTCCGACGTTAACATGGTTGGAGCCGTGTTATCGTCCCTTCCCCTTTCCGTGCTACCACATGTCTCATTGCCAGGATACGGTTTAGTAAGTTGGTAACCTCTTTCCGTGTACACACCAAACAGAGAGGCCGGGATGATGGTACCTTGGCCCAGGATTAAAGCCAGTCATTCGGTCAGGGGGCATGGGTGTTTCCGGTTGGGACCGAGAGGGGGGGCACCCCCTTATAGCGCGCGTATAGAAATTTGATCCCATGCTACGCGAGGTTGTAGCCTCCCCGACTCAAGGTTTTTCTTGAATGTTGCCGAGGGTGATCCCTGGCTTCGGATGGTTAAATTGGGTGTGTACTGGTTAGACGTGTTCCTTCCAGAACACCGTAGATGGAACTAGTCCCCGTGACTACTGAAATCCGTTGGCTGTGGTTAAGTACAAACTCTGCAGAGTCAATTCTTTCCAAATCATCGTATCAATGATCAGTAATGTAGACTTTATATCCAAATCTATCCGTGTGAAAAACTTGGCCCCGGTGAACAAGCTCAAGTGGTAAATTCAAATTCATTGTTATTCCTGTGGATGGACTAACATTATATTTGTCTCGTGCTTGTGATAAGTTATATTCCCGAACTATTGTATTGTTGTGTTACAATATAAGCCCTTTATGAGACGTCGCGCAGACGTCCGACTGTGGCGTGTACTCGTTTCTCACTTTAAATATAAGCCCTTTATGCGATGTCGCTCAGACGTCCGACTGTGGCATGTACTGTCTTTATTTTCTGTTATAAGCCCTTTATGTGGTGTCGCCCCGACGCCCGACTGCGGCATTGTTATTCCGCATTTTCCGCTCGAGGAGTCTTTCAGACACTCGTTTGGCACCAGTATTATTATTCCGCATTTTCCGCTCGAGGAGTCTTTCAGACACTCGTTTGGCACCTGCATTACTATTCTGCAGTTTCCGCTCGAGGCGTCATTCAGACCCTCGCTTGGCACCCAGTATTTATTATCTCTATGTCTGATCGCTCTGGTTAACTTGTTCATGTGTTTCATGTTTGCATTTGTTATACCTTATGTCCGAACTGTCTTGCGAGTACTTTCATAGTACTCACCTGGCTTGTTGATTTGGCCAGATGTTGACGAAGGCGATCTCTTGGATGAAGAGTTTGATAGCGCGTCCGATGCCTAGAGGAGTCCCAGTCAGTCCTGCGCGATCCCGGATATTGGTCACTTATGTTGTTTACGCTTCTGCCCCCCGCATTAAGTCTTCTCGAGCCTCACTCCGACGCTCGATGAGTTGTAGTTTTCTGGAATCACGTCACTCGCTTTGCAGTGATATTTCCACCACCGTTATTATCGTGAGTTAGTAGTCTGCCACCCTATCCGCCGTATTGTTTTATCGGCGTGCATGTAATAAATTGTTGGGCAGTCTCTGCTCAACTTTGTATTATATTTAGTACTCCTGGTATTTTTTTTCTTCTGTGACCAATGTATTGTCTATCAGTGAGAAGGAATTCTTCCTCACTGGTCCGTAACAGGGATTGGTTTCTCAATAATTATTTTATTGAAAAACCGGTCGTGACACCCCACCACCGCCCCCAACAACCAAAGTCCTCACCCGAGCCCCTTCGTTCACACTGGCGAACTCCGGTGAGCTCTAAAAAATCGACTGACCCAATTTTGAAATTTAGTGTACTGTGATTTAACTAGTGTGGAATATAAAAGGGTAAAACCATAAGCATTGGGAGTATAGTGTTGAGCATGCCATGGCGGATCTGCAGGTGCAAACCGGACAAAGGCAACTTCGCAGCCAATGTTTGCTCTCAACTAGCAAGTAAGTGATGGACAAGAAATCAGAGTGAAGCAGTGGCGATCTATTTTGTTGCTGCGATAAATAAGTTGAGCAGATACGAAAGAGTACCGCCTCTGGTGCGGCGCCATGTATACAAATGGGATTCGAATTGAGTTGGCACTGTAAACGTGCACTCTGCAAAAAAATTTCGAGCGGGATCCATTTTCGATTGGAATAAAATTCTATATACATCATTATATATATATATATATATATATATACTTTCAAAAGCACAACAAAGAATTCTGCTCCTTTATATGTATAATATGCTTTACAAATACGATGATCTCAAAATCATAAGGTTGAATTCAAAAAATTAAACCAAATTATGTTCTACTAAAATGTATGGATCAGTAATATCTACATATTAAATAACATAGATGCGCGTGAATTCATATGAGTATGCATGTTTGTAGATCAATTTTGGTTCGAGTATGGATTATATGTATCATCATCTCGAATTCAAATATTTGAATCCCTTTTATGTTCACTCCTTTCACGCCCATCTCTCTCGCATGCATGCTGCTTCATGTAGCTATCACTCTCTTTTGTCCAGCTCACCCGCATGCTCACTTCATGTTTCTCCTATCCTCGCAAACATGGTCTCTCGACATCTCCCTTGAGAAGTGTCACACTCTCCCTATCATTATACATTACACGGTTTTCATTATCTCTCACGTCTCTACCGTTCTCTCGTATCACTAGGTACCTAAGATTTCTTTTTCACCGCCACACACACAGTCTCCACTCGTCTTTCACTTTGTGTTTCTCTCTATGGGATTCTCTCACACACCCTATATGTCTCTAGATATGAATCATACCACTAAAATTACTCTCTCTCTCTCTCCTGTAGACACAACATTTGTTGCGGTCTCCTTTTCGTCTCCATCCCAGACTGACATTATTCATTTGTTTACCGATCAGACAAACTCCCCCCCTCTCTCTCACACACACACACACAACTCCTGCTTCCACTCCCCTTCCCGACTACCGTCTCTCTCTCACACACAAAACTCTCGCTTTCGCACCCCCATCTCGTATTTCTCTCACAAACATTTATCGACTAGCCTCTAGATAGGTTTATACACCCGCACACTCGTGCTTCCACTATCGCATACATGTCTCTCTCCCGCTCCTTGTATCTATGTAGATTTTTCTTCCCTTCTTGAGACACGCCCTCTCGATCGTGCACACACACACTACGCCTCATTTTAAGCTGATACCTCTCGCACACACACTCTTTGTGTCTTTGTCACACATGCACTCCGTCCTCCTCCTCTCTTCCTCTCTCTCTCTCTCTCACATGGGCTTTTTGCAACAACTACCAAGATGTCCATGCGTTGCACGGAATATGAAGATGCATTTGTATTAGTAGTTTATCTTGTGGGAGAAAAGGATGAAGAAGGGAAGGCCTTATTTGCAAGTGTGGAGAGGGGTGTGGGTATCTTTTTGCAAAATTGCCATAGTTTCCTTCCTATCCGTCAGATATAGATCGGACGGCCTATATTGCAGGATGGCAGGCACACGATCATCACCGACTATGCTTTTTTATAAGAGTAGGGATAAAAAACAGAGTTGGTGATGATGGTGGGCCTGCCATCCTGCAATATAGGCCGTCAGATTTATATCTGACGGATAGGAACGAAACTATGGCAATTTACCCGCACTCCTCTCCACATTTGCAGATAAGGCCTTCCCTCGTTCATCCTTTTCTCCCACAAGATCTGGATGTTCTGTGCAACGCACGGGCATCTTGCTAGTAAGAGTAGAAATTAGACATATACCACTTCTCGAATCTTGAAACCAACAACATTCCTCCCTTATCTCATCAAAACAGCCAAAGGAATATATTTTGAGTGAAACATAACATATTTTAGTGATATACGTATTTCAAAACTAGACCTTTTTCTATCAAATCGGTGAATATGTATTAATCTACTCAGATCGTGTGGCAACGCATTGGCACATTGCTAGTAGTTATTATAATTTTGTGGACACCAGACAAACGGTGGAGTACATATACAAAGAGAAGAGGTGCACGCACGCAGTCGGTCTCTCGCTGTCTCGTACACATGAGTGTTACGTAAAGGCAACGTTAACAAATAAACCCTAAAACCCTAGGTGGGCGATTGCTGCATTCGCGGGTACCGGGTACGTGGTGGAGCGCACCTTTGCAGGAATAGTCAGCTCGCGTGATAATTTGATCCGTAGGAGTTGATGGTCGGGACCACAGGTGAACGACTTGGAGGCGGTGGCTCGCCAGTTGCCACAGATCGAGTAGCCACGTTTAAAATATCATTTCTTTAGCGGGGTTAAGAGTTCCAATTTTCAATGGCGCGTTATAAGTACTAAGTAGTTTTTAGAAAGATTGGTATGGAGCGAAAATGGAATTCATAGTACTACCTACTACGTACCTCCTTGGCGTATGGTTGTATGGGTTTATGTTGCGAGATGTTGAACCTGGTAGTTCTAGGGCAAATACTATGTTTAGATTTAGATGTTGGTTTTCAGTAATGAAAATCGGAAGGGGGAAACCCTTCTTTGATTAAAAAAACTACTACCTCCGTTCTGGTTTACTAGTCTCCATCATTTTTTGGGTCAAAGTTTGTCCATGAATTTTACTTGTAAAATGTGAATGGAAAACGAGATTTTGTTATACGCAAACAAAAAAAGGACTGGAGGGAGTGATTGCTCTGACACGGACGCGACCTCTCATAGCGCAGGCATTGAACCGGCGCGCCGGCCAAGAGGGCCCCACTCGCTGCAGGCCCGGCTGAACACGCCTCCTCGCCGCATGCAACCGGCTTCAGACTGCCCCGCCTACCTTCATTGAATCCGCGCGTGTGCCGGCAACACGTCCTTCCGCGAGCCGGCCGGCATTTTAGAACACAAAAAGTGACCAAAATATAATTAATTACGCATGGTCTTGACTTGTTGTGCTCGCACTGGTAGCAGGAACTAGAGGTTTTTCTTTATTCATAACTCTCCTCAATTTTTTTGGCTTTGAAGTGAATCATGGTTGTGGACATTATGTATGAATGTGGAGATATCTTTGAACATGAGTTTGATGTGGAAGTTGAACTTGGAATGTCGGGCTTGCGCGTGAACTATACCATGTCCAATGCTTCATCTGTTATTGTTTGGAAAGTAATTGCTGTTATTACATGACCCGAAAAAAAATATTTGTGCCACATCAGTAGATGCACGGACATCACAACAGGCATGCTGACTGGATAAACATTTGAACCTAGCTACTATGAAGGAAATTTTGTATGGACAAAAGTTTTAGATAGCAGGAGACGCCTAGCCTGCTCTGCCTCTGCTAGCTTATTTCTGGCTTCTTCCATCTCTTCTTTGGCATGGGTGAAGAGAGCATCTGATTGCTCTTTTCGCATCTTCAGGAACTCAGCTACATTCTCAAGGGCTGCTACACGCTTTCTTTCAGCCTTTACTAGAGCCACGAGGACACGAACGGCTGACGACTCCACCTGGCTTGTGTGTAATCCAGCATCATTTGGGAATTTGCACCTTATGTCTAATCCAGCATCATTAGGGAACTGGCACCTTGTGTGTAATCCAGCCTCATTCTGGAAACATGATCTCGAGGTTGACCATACTTCCCTCCTCGCAGGAACTGCATCCTGACATGAAGTTACTTCTTTTTTAGATAATTACTCAGATCAACCCAGATCCATTTAGTAGAAGCCAAATAAACAGAACTGGGAGAAGTGAATTCAAAAGGAAAAAAATATAAAAACAGACTACAAGATGAGAACACCCACTTCCTACATCAAGCTAAAAACGAAAGCATTAGGACGATTAAGACTCTTCTTATGACACATCGAAGAACACGAGGCTTAAGAGAAACAGAAACTACAACATTTACACATCGAAGAACACGAGGCTAAACAGAAGTAATTGAAAGGGTGTTACTTACCAAAGCTCGTTTTACAGGTTCGGTGCAGCTCCTCTTTAACTTGCCACGCTCCTTGAAGATGTCCCCAATATCCCGTGTTTGGTCTTCATTGCTCCTCTGCATGTTCGCACTCGTGGTTTTAAAATCTCAACATGGCAAGAAAAATATACTACTAGTAATACTCGTGCATCTTGTGGGCAACATTAAAGCACTTGTCTGCCATGTTAGAGCATCTCCAATAGAATTGCAACGCTCAACGCTTTAAAAAAGCGTTTACAGTGCTGAGATCGAGAAGTAGAGATAGAGAGTAGAGGATAGTTGTCAGCATAGATAGATAAAAAATAGATTATTCAACTACTCCTCGTCGTCCGACTCCTCCTCGGTGATGTCCTCCTCCGACGTCTGACTGTAGGCGTGAAGATACCGATCGTCGTCGGATTCCCAGGGCGACGCTGCTCCTAGCCTCATGTTGAATTGAGCGTCCGCTTTTCGCCTACGCTTGTCCTCGCGATAGGCGGCTCGCTCCGCCCTCCTCTTATCCCTCTCCGCCCTCCTTTGCTTGTAGAACTCGCGCTCGTTGATGATGTCCTGCGGGAAGCGTTGGCGCCACAGCGCCATGGCTTCCTCGTCCATCTCGGCGATGCCGAGACAGTGCTCCCGCCTCCAGTTGTCGCAACGATCCTCATCGGTGATAAGCCGCGGCAGAGGCGCGAGCTCCTGTGCCCGCTCCCGCGTCGACACGTTGGGGAAGTTCAATGTTCTATGAGGCCACCGGAGGCGCCACGCCGCCGCGTCGTACGCACGGGCGGCCTCGTTGGCGGTGTCGAAATTGCCGAGGCCGAGGCGCACCCCGCGGAACCAGATCTCGGCGGAGAAGCCGCCGGAGGGGCGCGCGCAGATGCCGTGGTATCCCCAAGTTTCCCGGCGACGCGACAGCATGGTGGCGCGGCGGCGGCAAGGCGAGAAAGAGCGGGGAGAAAGCGGTGGTGAGGGACAGAGCGGGGAGAGAGCGGTGGCAAGGCACAGAGCGGTGGGAGGGCGTTGGATTTTATAAAGCGCGTCGGACGCCGCGCGCCAAACTAGCGCACGCCCGGCCGCTTTTTCCCCCGCGCGCGCAGTCCTTTCCCGATGTCTCTGCTATCTCTACTCTCTTCTCTACTGTTATATTTATTTTATATTTAATATTTATTTCTACTTCTCTACTCTCTATTTTTTTCTCTACCTTTTCCCTACCCTTATAAAAAACAGAGTTGGTGATGATGGTGTTCCTGCCATCCTGCAATATAAACCATCCGATTTATATCCGACGGATAGGAAGGAAACTGTGGCAATTTTGCAAAAAGATACCCACACCCCTCTCCGCATTTGCAAATAAGGCATTCCCTCGTTCATCCTTTTCTCCCACAAGATAAACTACTCATACAAATGCATCTTGATGCGTGCAATGCATGGTCATCTTGCTAGTTCTAAAAAACTATCCATCATTTGCCACACTACTGGTTGCAGATGAAATACCTACCCAAGCACAGCGCGATACAGGAGCGACGCACAATTACAAGCTGATATTCTGTTGGACAATGGAGGCTATAACCAATTACTTTTACGGGAACAATAGCACCTAGGAAATTTGAAGGGTAGGTATGAACAAAATTGGAACTGCACATGTACTGCTAAGTGATTCAATACACACATTACCAATCGAGAAGGAGAACGATGGTCGCGGCGGCCTCTGCGAGTCATGGTCGGCAACGGGAGTCAGTTCATTGTCCACGACGGTGGTGCTTCTGCGCTTGGCGTCGGCTTCCGGGAAGCAAATCCGAGACCGTGGAAGATGGTGCCGGGGAAGAGGCTCCGTGTACGACGACAACGGTGGACCGGCTCCAGTGCGGCGTACGAGGTCGTCGATGAGGAAGATGCGCTACGGTGGATGAGTGCGCCGATGTAGAAGGGGAGGAGCACAAAGGCTGCGGTGCCGTGAAGAAGTCTATTTTGCGGTCGGGATAGAAAATGGGGAGTATTCTGGTGTACTACTCTGGGTGCCAGGGTGAGGTTGGCTGGGTATGGTGAACCTGAAGTTACGAAAACAGCCCCCTATCAACCGTCATCCGTAGGCCTGTTCCGAAGGCTATGATGGTAACTTCCCACTGCTCGAATCAGGGTCGCGGGAGATTTTCCCGCCGACCTCAAAATTTTGTGACACTGAACTCCCCGTGTGGCGTGTTGGGTGATTCGGCTAAGCAACTAGCGAGTAGTACTAGTAAACTCTGTATATTAGGTGTGACCGAAGTCAAACTTCCTAAAGTTTGACCAAGTTTATAGAAAAATATAAACATTTACCATAACAGATATGTATGATGTGAAAGTACATTCAATAATGAATCTAATGGTATTTATTTGTTATTGTACATGTTAATATTTTTTGTTATAAACTTTCTGAGAGTTTACAAAACTTGACTTTGACCAATGCTAATATGCAGACTTAAATAAAAACGGAGGGTGTACATATTTGTTTTCTTAGTATGTAGTGAATTAATCATTTGTTGAAATTGTGAAATAAATATATTAGGCTACTGACTTCGAATGTAATGGTCTATACAATTCAATAGTTACAATCGTTGTCGAATTCCAAGATGTATACGAGGTCTATAATACTTCACAACATGCTCAAACTCGCATAATCCCAGTCAAATGACAATCAAAATGCATTTCATAGTTATTACTTTGTAGGATGCAACAAAACCAACAATAACTCTACATCAGCCATTATAAAAGCAACATTTTGAACATATCCCAATGTGTAAATGAAACGTGCAGAGAGAGCTTGCGAAGATGGAGCAGATAGGGCGGGAAAGATTGTATGTATGTGGACGAGAGAGTAGGAGACAAACCTAACGAAACAGAAAGAGGGAGATAGAGAGAGAAAGAGAGAGGAAGAAGTTAGGTCTGCGAGAAATGGCTGGGAAATGGCCGCGCAGCAGGGCACTCGTGGCGCGCCGCAAGCGCTACTGCAAGCGCCGTGGCTTTTAGGAGGAGTATAATTTTTGTTTCGTAAGGCGATCTCATTAGTTTTGGGACGCAAATGATAAATCCCGAACGTTCAGGAATTTTTAGCATCCTTAATTAAGTATGTAAAAGGGAAAGTTTGGAAACCTTGTGTATTCGTACGCATTTTGTAAGTACGTGCATATAGTACAAACTTTACCATATACTATCGCACTACACGTCTCTCTCTATATATGCTTGCAGACTGTGCTACTCCCTCCGTCCAGGTCAATAAGTCATCTTTGGTTGTGCACCGTGACCAAGAAAGAGGGAAGATTTATACACCTAGACGGAGGGAGTACTACTATTACTTATGTACGTGCAAATGCACGTTTTAACATTAAGATGCGGTTTTTGTAAAAGTAGAAAAACAGCACTAGTCAAGCTTGTGAAACGATTCAATGCAAAACAAATGCAAAAATGCTCGTTTGATTGTTTACTTTTAGCTTCCTTCTCAGTGGTTATTTCTCTGTCGTACTTTGTACAGAGTATCTCACTGGTCGGAAAGGCATGCAAATTCCCAAACCGCTTCCTACACCCTGTACCGAATTTTTTGCCTAACAAGTTGTGGCGTGCAATTGGAATTCCAACTTCAGTACTACTACTAGTAGGAGTACCAGGGGCCAGTTCTTTTAGGCTTCTAGATTAGTAATCCCATAACTACTACCTCCGTCCTGGTTTATTGATCCCCATTGTAATCTGTGTCAAATTTTGATCATAAATTTAACTAATGAAATGTTAGTGCATGCCACATGCACTAACATTTTATCAGTTAAATCTTTGGTCAAAATTTAGCACAAATTACAATGGTGAGGAATAAACCAGGACGGAGGTACTGCTAGTAGTAGTTTAGAAGCCCAAATAAATGAGTGAGGCGCCTTAATGTTACTCTCCACTGTGACTAGTCTTATGGGAAAAGCTGGGGAAGCCGCCAAAAGAACTGGCCCTAGGAGTAGTAACTAGGGATACTAGGAGTAGTAGGTAGTCGAGTGTGCGAGATGAACCGGAGAAAGTAAATGTAGAGAGATGAAATGCAAAAAAGACGGAGGCATGTGATGGTTGCTTGTCCGTTTATTTTACCAGGCCACTTATTACTGGGAGTGGTTGGGTTTTGTGATATGACGGCTTTACTGCCACGCCATGAGCAGGGTGAGACTCCCGTGCAGCGCCGCCCTCTACACTAGTATGACTACATCGGTCGTGGTTTATCCCCCATTGAATTTGACTGAAGATTTAACTGACAAAATGTTAGTGCATGTCAACAAAAACAATCTCCTTGGATTCGTATTTGAACATAGTTTTCAATTATACTCCCATAATTTTAGGTGACATGCATCATCATTTATCGTACTATATATAATGTTAGTACAATCTTTGGTCGTACTAATCTATAGTAAGGTGCCCGTGCGTTGCACGGAAGAATGAAATGCATTGATCGGGGAGTTGTTTATTTTAACAAAGGATATGGGGGTCATCTCATGTGTAACGGGTATCGATAGGTTTGTTCGGATATTATTTCATCACTAGAGCTCACAAACATCCAGGTGAAATAGATAAAAAAGTATCTTTTGCAAACAAAAGCGTTCAACTGTTCAACCTGCATCCAAAACTTGTGAAGAAATAACTCTTATTGTGCTTTGCATGAAATGATCTTCAAGAATTAGTTTTTGAGTATCCATTGTTATACATGTTGGCTACAGATGACATGGCACTTTCTTATAGTCAACAGTTGGCTATACTATTTAAGTATTAACCATGCCCTTATACACCTAGACGGAGGGATTAAATCGGGATGACTTGGGAGGGGGCAGAGGATATGTAAGAAATGGTTCATCATTAGTCTTTCACCAGTACTGTAGTAGAAATTCATACATGGAAGATTCTAGACTAAACCATAAATGGATACACTTTTATTCATGCGCGATACTCCAATAGAGCAAGATCATGCATGGAAGTCTCCACATGCTTAGACAACGGATTACATTGAGCGAAGACTAATGATCAACATTTAACTTGATAATGCAGATGTCCCGGTGAACCTCCTTGGAGTCCCCGTGCACATCGTTGGGGTTCAAATAACACCGTGCCCTTTCCATGTCCACATCGGTGGGAAAGTCCAAGCTCGGCAGAGTCCAAGTATGCTTTCCGTAGCCAGTGTCACCGCCCACGTACCTCCGAGGGGTAGTAATAGTGAGCATGCACCCGTACATCGGCCTCGTGTCAGCGTCAGCGGCCTCACCCCTGACGCACACTACAGAGATGTGGCGGCGGCCTGCGCGGGCCTCGCCGGTGGCCACGATCAAGAGGAAGACACTGCCTTCCTCCTCCGAGACTAGTAGGCGGCGCTAATCCTCCAGCGACTCCGGCACGGTGAACGGGTAGCACGTCTTGTACTTGATGTTCTTCGCCAAGGGCCAGTAGTGATTGCTGCACACCTGCGTCAGGTGATGCACAATGTCCGCCGGCGAGCCCCAAAATGGCATCGGGCACTCATAGCAGTAGACGAAGGGCTGCTTGGAGGCATCGACCAGGCCGTCCATGAAATGGGAGTGGCTGTAGGGGACGTTTCGCCAGTTGATTATATGAGGAAGTTACTACGAGATTTACTACAAAATAAATCATGACGGCTATAACAGAGATTAAACTAATCATGCGGACTAGCATAGTAGATGAACAGATCGAATCTAGGACACAGACTAGAAACATGAATTCTAGCACGATTTCGAACTGGAAGGACAGAAACACATACGGTGCAACGGGAGCAGCACCATTGGCGTTGAGGTTGTAGCCCATGTCGTTGAGGAAGAGGTTGCCGAGGTCGGGGAAGAAGTCGTCGTCGATGAAGTCGTCGCTGCTAGCAGTCACGAGAGTGCGCTCCCCAAATTTCAACAGCGCCCGCCGAATGGAGCGCAGGAGGGAGTGGTTGTAGGGGACGTTGCGGCCGCCGAATAGAGCACAGGAGTAGCCCACGAAGCAGTAGATGGTGATCCTCCCTAGTCTCTATTCTTATCTCTATCTCTACTACTCTTCTTTGTTTTTTATAATATACTAGTTGTAGTTGTCAAATCAAATACTACTGCGCTGTCCACTGCACGCCCGGCTGAACACGCCTCCTCGCCTCCATCAAACCCCTCCGTTAAACCCGCATGCAAACCGAGAAACCTACTCCGGCCCGCGGGAGGAAATTTGCCGGTTGCCATTGGAGAATAATAGAGTCACGTCCAATCCATTTGAGTTAATTGCGTGTATGATTCTCCCTATATAAAAAGTTAATTTCATCCTTAATCTTGTATTCTAAGTACTCTGTGGGTTCCGCTGTCAGTACAGTGTACATGACTTGCAGGCTGGCTACAGATTCGTACAGAAAGTTAAAAAGAAACAAATCCATGACTTGCAGGATTGGAGTTAGCACCGATGGCGGTTCGTAGTCGTTCCACGCTCGGGCATTGAAGTTTGTAACTATTTTATATTAGAACATACTACTCCTCCGGTGCTAGTAGTAGAGCAGAGTCCTACTCCACTACTACTCTACTCAAGCAAGTTAGGGCATAGTAGCAGGTACTGTAGGGAGTACCAGTACTGTGATCACTCAAGCAAGTTGTCTGACTTCGATATGACCCTACGTTGTTGGTATGTGTCTCGTAAGCCAAGCGGCGTGCTGTAGTCATCATCACCTGTCCACTTCCCGCAGCACATATTCGCTTCTCCATCTTTGTCCGCTCTTCCATCCCCACTAAGGCGCCTCCCCCCTCGTCCGATACCCAAGCACTAACAATGGCAGAACCGAGCAGCGTCTGTCGAAAGAGTGGCTGGAATTCACTCCCCACAGAGGTAATCAAGCTCATTGTTTCGCGTGTGGACAATCTCAGTACCATGCCGCTCGCCGCGTGCTCGTCGGGGCTGTACCCTTTACTCAAAGCCCTCAGGCTGGAGCTTTTTAAGCCAGCTCCTTGCTTGCTGATGCCGCCTGATCTTCAGAAATGGCATGTCACGCAGCATAACGATCGTAGGGTGGCGAGCATCAACCCCCTTGACTGCGATCTAATCCCTGTCACCCTCAACTACATTAACGGTATGTACTGGGTCGACATGAACACGTCTTGGATGGTGCTCGTCGACGATCGCGGCAGCTGGATGCTCGTGGAGGTCTACACCCGGCGATTGATCCCCCTTCCTTCGATTAACACTGCACTGCTTTGGCACCGCGGCCCAGAATACTCAGAATCTTACAGTAGCCAACATGATACCAAGTTTGATTTGCTCAAGGTTGTAATCTGCCAAGTGCCCACAGGATCTGCGAATTATAAAGACTTCAGGCTAATTGCGTTCTTCGACTGCGGTCTCGCCTATCTGACAAGTCACTGCGGTAAGTGGATAAATCTGCACGTCCATCGCAGAATCATACATCCTCCATGGTTCTCTGATGCCATTGAACACAAGGGCTTCATTTACGCTGTCGACTCCTTCTATGGCTGGACGTATTGCTGGCCTACTCCAGTCATCGCTACAAACGGCTGTTACAGCAGTATGTTACTTTCCTATGATATCATGATGGCTTGCTTATATTACTGTCAACATTTACTAAAAAAATATTCATGCTCATAGCATGTTGTTCTTAAGATTGACTACATCAAGAGCCCTTTTTTATTTGACTCCAACTTTTTTTAGGGTTATTTGACTCCAACTTGATATGATGTTGTAGGCCGCCTGGTGTCCCTACCCTTCCTAATCCCAGAACCTTTCAAAGAAAAGCGGCATGGCAGTTGCAGGTGGTTCCTGGCTCGATCAGACGATGGCGAACGATTGATGATCGTTCGCACATAACGGATGTGTTGTTTCGCGGAATACAATCACAGTCACTTCAAGGTCTTTGAGCAGGATCCCAGTTTCTCTGGGCCTTCAGGAATTTTTGACTGGAGGTTGGTAAGTAGCCTTGGTACATGCTCTCTATTTATCGGATTGAATTATCCGATTAACCAGGAGATAACCGATGGCAAGGATCATGATGGCAGCGCGGTTTCGTTCATCAGGTAAAACTGTGTGTACACAGCGTACCATGCGTCTCTGCATGCACCATACCCTAATATGTGCCGCCATGCTCTGCAGCCCAAAGTAGGAGAGAGGGTCACAAGTATCAGACTTCGACCTGCTGGCTGGAGTTTCCCCCGTCAGGCACCCATCTGGTTCAAGCCGTCAGCCAATCTCCACAGCTTAATAAATAGTAACGTCTAACTGAGCTAGTTAGTTAGATGCATACACTTGGTGGAGTAGGATCTTTATTTAGTTTGATGCATACACTTGTTTTTTTGGTAGCCCTTTTGTAATGATGGCTTATGTTTGGTTTGGAAGAGAGAGCTGCATCTTCACTCTTCTGGCCTGCTTACTGCTTCTGTTGCACCCCCTGCCCTGGTTGCTGCTGCTGCTGTTTTCAATGTACAATCAGTAGTATATTTTGTCTGTTGGTTGAATAAATGTGTTGTTAGAATGACAAACACAATGTTTTGGAAGTCATTGCACGGTTCGATCCTTTAGTGCCCCGTACCGTACGTAGCGCATACTATTTTTCGTACGGAACACATTTTCCACTTGTTGATAACATGCAGCCCACTGATGAAGGCCCAATAGAGAAGCCAATAATTAACTGGAAGGGAGGCTCTCACATGAATCCAGCCCAGGTACATGCTCATGGTCCCCTAAACACAAATAAGTAAATAAATAAATAAATAAAGCTAAATGCTCATGCACCAGTTCTTTAAATTCATGATTTAACAGGACGATATTATTTCCTATGATAGTGTCGTTACATTCAGCCGATATTATTCTTCGGCAAAGATAGCGACCAGTCTTCTTTCTCCCAGCATTTTCTTCCTGCAACCAGCGGACCCATGCAAATCGTAGTCAACATCGTAAATAGATCCGGTCCATTTTTATTTTTCAATAAGAATGTCCAACCTAGCCCAGCACATTGGCGACAGCACTTTATCCTCCGCCTTGGTGCGCTCGCCGCGGCGCCGCCGTCTGGCCCTGTCAACATAGTTTTTTCCGAAATGGTCCCTGTCAACATAGTGAATCGGGAGAGGACTGTAGTTGTGAGCATGACAGTACGGACCCACCAGGTCCAATCCCGAACACAAGCAAGCGCCTCTTTTACTACTCAGATGAACCCCTCGTTTTTTACTCTAATCCACCCTGCTGATATCTGGGACCCACATCATTTTCAACGTATAGTCAATTAACGATAGAATTGCACAACTTTTTTTGTAGTAATTCGGAGGAGCAAGCTATAAACTGGGTTGTGCGGTCTCCGTGGCCCGTCTAACAACATGACCAGCCCAGCAGTTTTTTCTTTGGGAAAATAGGTAGCCCAGTATTTCTTTTTGAAGAATACCCAAGCTAGGCCTATTTGTTTTCTCCGACTTACTGTGCTGCAAATCTTTCAAGATGAGGAGGGATGCATTCCGGCCTGGCCAAAGAGTATGGTCAGTGTCTGTTAAAAGTAATATCAAAAGGGGTTGAAAATTCCAAAAAAATTATAGCAAATGGGATATTAGTTTCTTTTTTTGTTTTTGTTATTCACTGATATCTTATACGTATTTCATTGGATTTAACATGACATAGTTCTAATTTATTTTTAAATTTGTTTTAGTATGGCTACTATTTTTTGGATTAAGAATATTTTGTTCCGCAGCAAAAATTTGCGAATTTTCAAAATTTCCCACATATTTAGTTAATTTTTTGACCCTGGTACTGACCAGAAAATGGGCAGCAATTCTAAAAATGGAAAACGGGCTGCAATAAATTCCATATGAATTAGAAAATGAGTAAAAATTATAAAAATAATAGCAAATGGGTTGTAGATGCCACAGATTTCGAGGCTGACTTGTTTACGCAAGGCTTTGTCAGTCAACACACGATTCTAGCAGCAGTGACTGTTGGATTTCCATCCAACGGCTGACGTGCTTCTTCAATCTCTGATCTTCCTGCTCCAGCCACCTAAACTAGTGCCGGTGGGACTGCCTGCTCCCTCCTCTTGTGGCCCGCTGTGATGCCGCACAGGCTTCCCCGGCCCACCCTACTCCCTCCGCTGGCCTGGCCGCATGCAATCAACTGCCTCCTTATTATGCGAAAAAAATGATTCCTCCCACTGACATCTGGGGCGCACTGGTTGGGAGGCTGACCTGTGGGCCTACTAAGTTGACGCATATGCAGGGCTTGTCAACTTAGTCAACAAACGATTCTAGTAGCAGTAACCGTTGGATTTGAATCGAACGGTCCTACTGCTTCTTCAATCGCTGCTCTTCTTGCACCAGCCGCCCAAACCAGCGCCGGCGAGACCGCCTGCTCCTGCCTCCAGTGGCCGGCTGTGCTACCGTTGAGGCCTCATCGCCCCCTACTACTCCCACCGCTAGCCAGGCCCTGCGGCGACGGCAGCCTCACACCGCAGCCGAACCAGTGAACCCTCGTACTCCTCTCCGCGTGGGCATCCACTGCCGCATCTTCCCCGGCTGCGCGTTGTCCCCTTCCTAGGCCTCGCCGTCGTCCACCGCCTTGGTGCTCTCGGCGCGACGTGGTCAATGTGGTCAACGACCGACTTCCATCGGAAGAGTACTGTGGCTGACAGCTGGGTCCACGGCCACAGCCCAGTTTTTTTGTGATGTGCCAAGTAAGTCGCTTTGTCAGGCCTGTTGGGCTGCAAATCTTTCAAGACGAGGAGAGCTTTCAGTCGGCTGGCCGAGAAAATGGCCTATCAGTAATGAGAAATGGGTTGTACATTTTTAAAACACATCAAACTGGCAATTAGTTTCAAATTTATTTTTTTCATTTCGAGATTTTAATTTACATTAATTTTTATGCGTGGACAATTTGTTGGATTTTATATTGATATACATTTATTTTTAAAATCAGTTTGAATGTGACTCAAAATTTCGGGATTAAAAACTGTTCGGACCGCACCGAAATATGCAAAATTTTGTATAATTTTTTGACCGTGGCCACAATATGGGTTGTAATGCTAACAAAAAGAATATGGGCTCCAATAAAAACCTTAAGAATTAGAAAATGGGCTGTAAATTATTAGAAATAATGGCAGATGGGCTGTATGCTGTTTTCCACAGATTTGAGACTTTCCTAAAAAAAAAGGTTGACGCACAAGCAGTGACTATTGGATGTCCATCCAACGGCCGTCGTGCTTCTTCAATCTTTGCTCTTCCTGCTCCAGCCGCTCAAACAAGTGTCGGCGGGACTATCGGTGTCAAAACCGGCGGATCTCGGGTAGGGGGTCCCGAACTATGCGTCTAAGGCGGATGGTAACAGGAGGCGGGGGACACGATGTTTACCCAGGTTCGGGCCCTCTCGATGGAGGTAATACCCTACTTTCTGCTTGATTGATCTTGATGATATGAGTATTACAAGAGTTGATCTACCACGAGATCATAGATGCTAAACCCTAGAAGCTAGCCTATGGTATGATTGTTGTTGTCCTACGGACTAAACCCTTCCGGTTTATATAGACACCGGAGGTGGTTAGGGTTACACAGAGTCGGTTACAAGGGAGGAGATCTACATATCCGTATTGCCAAGCTTGCTTCCACGCCAAGGAGAGTCCCCTCCGGACACGGATCAAAGTCTTCAATCTTGTATCTTCATAGTCCAACAGTCCGGCCAAAGGATATAGTTCGGCTGTCCGAGGACCCCCCCCCCAATCCAGGACTCCCTCAGTAGCCCCTGAACCAGGCTTCAATGACGATGAGTCCAGCGTGCAGATTGTCTTCGGCATTGCAAGGCGGGTTCCTCCTCCGAATACTCCATAGAAGATTTTGAACACAAGGATAGTGTCCGGCTCTGCAAAACAAGTTCCACATACTACCGTAGAGAGAATAATATTTCCACAAATCTAATCTGCTGACGACTTTTCATAACGTGACATCACACCACGGCCTGATCATTATTCGAACCGTTTTTTCTCAATCAGCCTGCCACTGCACGTTTTGCGAGGTGATTTTATTGGCACATCTTGTCGAAGCAGAGATCGTGTCCCGCTTATTACGGGATTCTCATCAATACGGATGTGGGTAACCCAATCGTGCCCGTTGGTATGACTCCTCGATTTTAGGCAAGCCCAAACGGCCACAAGGAGGACGCTTGATATTCACCCTCTTTATAAAGAGGCCAAGGCATGTTCTTTTTCTTCTCGTACTCGATCGAATCCTTCCCCCGCCTCGAGTTTCAACACCCAAGGCTCAGGTCAGGCGCTTCGGACCTTCAACCATGTCCGGATCCAACCTTCAAGGTTGGTGGATGCCCTCCTCTGTCACAGAGGAAGACATCAAGAAGCTAAGAGAGGCTAGGTATTTGACCGCCGAAATCTCACACAGGCTACCTGCTCGAGGGCAGGTCATTACCACTCCCGAATCCGGCGAGAGCGTCGTATTCATCTCTCACTTCCTCCGAGGGCTAGGCCTTGTTCTAGATCCCTTTGTTAGGGGGCTCATGTTCTATTACGGGCTGGATTTCCATGACCTAGGCCCGGATTCCATCCTTCACATCTCGTCGTTCATCGTCGTGTGTGAAGCCTTCCTCCGCATTACCCCACACTTCGGCTTATGGCTCAAGACCTTCAATGTGAAGCCGAAGATGATTGAGGAGTGACACGCAGAGTGCGGAGGTGCCGTAATAAGCAAAGGCGCCGATGTTCCATAGCCAAAGGGTTCCTTCCCGGAGGTGTCCAGTTTATGGCAACGGGAGTGGTTTTACATCATAGCCCCCCGTGGTACTAAGTGGGTGGCCGCCCCTGCCTTTCGCTCGGGCCCCCCGCCACAACTGACATCATGGATCAACAAGGGGCTGGACTGGGGACCAGTAAATGATGTGCCGATATTGCAGAGTCGCATCCGAGATCTCTTCGAGAGAGATGTCAGCCTGGTCACGGTAATGCAATTCATGCTAGTTCGTCGAGTCCCGCCTTGCAAACGTCGACCCCTCCGTATGTGGGAGTTCAACCCGGAAGGACCGCGAGCTATTCAGCACTTCCTCGGCATGACGCTCGAAGATATGTACAAATTGTTCTTCGGACCACAAATAAGGTGTCCGGATACCACCGAGGATGCGGGTCTGAGCTGCAATCGTCCAGATACCCAAGTAAGTAGTCCTTCGGCTGAACACGTTGTCTCTTTATTTATCACAACATCATTTTGAAAAGTCGCTCTTTGACCAGGACTGGGTAAAAAAGGCGAACATGATCAGGTGTTCGGCCCCCCTTCCCGAAGGCTCAGCAGATCCAATATTGGCCAGAATGCTTGAGCTTGCGCCTTATCAAGCGTCCTCAGGGGAAGATAAAGGGGGGAATAAAGAGGTTGAAAGCGGGCCTCGCTCCTTATTCATCCAAACCGGGGGAATTAGCGCCTCCACGAAGGAGGATAACCGGGGAGAAGAATCTGAAATTCCCTCTCCCCGGGGAAGGAAGAGAACCGCCTCTAAAGACCCGGAAACAATGGTTTCCAAACGAGGGAAGAAATCTTCGCCAAAGGGTCCTGCCTCGGAGGGTACCCTTGCCGCACAGTGCCCGCAAGGGGATCAGCCCTCCACCGAGCTGTAAGTAAACAAAAGTACTTAATAGTAAAAATATCCTGCTTTACTTCTGAGGACAATAACCGAAGCATATATCTTGTAGTTCGGATCGTAGCCCTTCTCGACAGAGTTCATCTTCGGGGGATCTTCCTTCGGAGATGATGGAGAGCGAAACACCTCCCCATGCCTCCCCGCCTCATGAGGCGGGCAACCCTGTGGTGTCGTCACGGAGGATTTCTCTTGATCCGCCAAGGCCAGAGGGTAACCCTTTGGCCCCCCGAAGTCTGGAGTATTCGGCTCCTAAGGAGAGCCACAGAAAGTGTTCGGAACCGTCTGGTGTGCGATCGGACGCACTGATGAATCTTCTGGAGCAAGCGGCTGTCTCGGAAACGCATCATGCTCTAATGGGCACGGTGGTTGAGAGGATTTCATCCGCCAAAAGCGGGTTGCATGAAGCTTTTATGAGTCTGCTAAAAGGCTTTGAGGTACGTGAAATAGTTTATGTTTTTGACGGTACTACACACGTTAGGTGTGCCCTATGCAGATAGTAGCCCCTGAGACTCTGGTTGCTATCGAGAACAGTGGCAAACAGAGGATCATAGTCCCAGGTAATAATCAGGCCGCCTTCCTGTGCAGGTGGCTGGAGGTCCGGTGGCGAGCCGGACTGGTCATTTGCCGAGCTGAAGCGGCAATTTGATATGGCAGATGCCGACATCGTGCTTGTAAACAAGCGGCTTGACGAGGCACAGGGTATGCGTTTTCTCCAGTGATTAACACATATTAAGAGGAGCATGATGCTAGTATCTTTAATATGTTGTGACTGCAGATGGGGCTGCCGCCGTGGAGACCCTTCGGGCGGAACTTGCCCGAGCCAAGGAACAAGCCAGGAAGAGTGATGCGGCCGCTCTAAAGGCGGTCGAAGAGCTGAGAGCCGTACAGGCCGCGCATTGCCAAAGCAAGGATAAAATAGCCAAGATGGCTGTTGAGTTGAAGGATGTCGCCGACCGTTATGAGCTTCTTGAAAAGGAAAATCGAACGAAGATGACGGACCTGGAGAAGGCCATGGTAGCGGCCCAGGACGCCCGCTCTAAAATCAGAGCGGCGAAGGAGGAGCTGCGTCAAGCCAGGGATATCGCGGCTGGGAAGCCCTTTTTGTTGCGTACGAAGTTCGGAGATCCTAAGTATGCCCCTCTTGATCAAATATGGAGTTCTGCAGACGCATACGTGGATTTGGTAGCAAGTGTTGCTGATGCGGCCGAGTTTTTCAAAGATCAAAAAGATCGTGAAGTAGAAAAGCTGTTCTGGTCGCAGTTCAATGTTCCAGTGCGTCCGCTGCTGTTGAATGAGCGAATGGCCGAGTGGGCCAAGCTCCATAGGTTGTCCGGGCTTGCCATGAGGTCTGTTGTGGATCATCTGTGGCCGAAAGGGCCAAGGCCGTATAGTTATTTTAGTTTAGTGCAACAGTTCCTTGGTGTTGTGCCGCGCATCGACGCTATGAAGAGGTCGGCGTGCATAGAGGGTGCGCGGATGGCTCTTGCCCGTGTCGAGACATACTGGGAGAGATGGAGGCCACCGCTATTGCAACCCAGAGTTCGGCCGTGGGCCGAGTATCGGCCGAGCACTACTTTGAAGAAGTCCTTGAAGGCGCTCGTTTAATAGAGGCTGAGTGCTTGAAAAATATTATGTTCTAGTGACTTGTATTCCCATTGTAAGAACAATGTTTATTAAATTACAAAGGCTCTATTTATACTTTTGCCTGAAAGTATTATGATGCCTCCTGTGCGGCCGTTTATGTATATATGTATATAACCTGAAAGTTTGCAGTCGTCGGCTTCAGCCCCCACACATATAATGCGGGGGTGTTCGCAAAAAACGCGTATTCACACTTGATCCAACGTCGTGGTCCATTTAAGGAGGTGATAGCGTAGCGAACGAGGCAATCAGACTATATTGCTTTAACACTTTCACTTAGCCATAGGAGTTTGACGGTGGGACTACTATATAGCCCCTGGTACCTCTGCGCTCGTCCGAATACGGGGCACGTACATACATGACCGGGAAACGGCCCTTCGTTATTGCGGAGGAATCACGAAGATTCCGCTAAGTCATCAAGTGGTTGGCCAGTCTCGCGCTTTATCATGACAGTCAGTTTTCGGCTTTCTCTACTGAGGTTCTCATCCGGATGAACCATGGCACAATCGCAGTAGTTCTCCCGGTGCCACCTTAGCCGATAGAGCGGAACATAAGGTAGCAAAACACGGGAGCCGGGCAAACCCAATATTTGACCAAAGACATGATTCGGAGCTGATGCATATAAGGCCAAACTCGCGACGCCGAACACTCCCTAAGGTATTCGGTCTTTATAACATATGCCGGGCTGAGCAATGCCCTTGATAATGAACCCCGAGTGTCCAGGTACGTGCAATGTTCTGACATGGCAAAATGCCAATAACGTCAGCATCCTTCTCGTTTATACTGAGTATCCGGAGGATGTGAACAACAAGAGACAGTAAAAAAAGGTTTACACAGGGTCTTAATCTAAAAAGAAACCTTTGGGCGGGTCCCTGCTGCACGTCTGCGCCTGTGTCTCCGTTGTGCCGTATCCTGGAAGGGTGTAGCACGATTGTCGTCTGTAAAAGAGAGAAACTTAGGTGAAAGTTGCCGCGCAAAAAATTGGTTATTCTCGATAAACCATGAAAATTCAAGATAAGTAAAGTTGAGCCAAACTAGCCCTGTTTACACGCGGGAAGCCCCGGGTACCGTCTATGGGGGTATAACCATCAAACCAATCTTGGGTTTATCTAAGCTGTTATAGCTAGTAATGCACCGGACTCGTCTAGCCGTGTCCGCGGTCTTGATGACCGATCATTTATTCTGGTTGGAGGGGCCGTTTAGTGTTCGGCTGTTAAAGCCGTCGCACATTCTTCTGCGCGTAAGGAACGTTCAATATTTCTGCTAATTGTGATGATGCCACGTGGACCGGACATCTTAAGCTTGAGAGAAGCGTAATGTGGTACTGTATTAAAACGAGCAAAAGCTACTCTTTCGAGTAGTGCTTGATAGCCACTTCGGAATGGAGCGATGTCGAAGGTTACCTTTTCGCTTCGAAAGTTGTCGGGAGAACCGAATACAACCTCTAGTATTAGAGAGCCCGTGCAGCGGGCCTCTGGGCCTGGTATTACTCCCTTGAAGGTAGTATTACTGTGGCTGATTTTGGTCGGGTCTATCCCCATTTCGCGGACTGTGTCCTGATATATTAGATTAAGACTACTGTCGCCGTCCATAAGGACTCGTGTGAGATGGTATCCGTTTATTATTGGGTCTAACATCAAGGCAGCCAATCCTTCGTGCCGGATGCTTGTCAGTTGATCCCTGCGATCAAAGGTGATCGGGCAGGCCAACCCGGGGTTGAACTTAGGGGTGACGGGCTCTACGGCGCGTGTGTCTCGGAGTGCATGTTTGCTTCTCCTCTTCGTCACGTGGATCATGCTCACTGTTTTAACCTCTGGTGGGAATTTTTTCTGTCCCCCAGTGCTTTGCTGCCGAGGCTCGTCCTTGTCTTCACTTGGTGTCTCCCTCCCCTTGTGTTCGGCGTTTAGCTTACCGGCCTGCTTGAAGACCCGGCATTCTCTGTGGGTGTGATTTGCAGGTTTATCGGGGGTGCCATGAATCTGACATAGTTTGTCTAGAATCTTGTTTAGGCTGGACGGTCCATCTCTGCTACCTTTGAAAGGCTTTTTCCGCTGACCCGGTCGAGAGCCCCTGAATCCGGCATTTACCGTCGTGTTATCTGGGCTGTCTTCTTTATTTCGACGCTTGCTTTTACTGCGTCGTGGTTTTCCATTGCCATCCCTGACTTCGGATGTGCCTGGGTCGCTGGTGCTACTACGGGCTAGCCATCTATCTTCGCCCGCACAAAAGCGGGTCATGAGGCTTGTCGGAGCTGCCATTGTTCTCAGTTTTTCTTGGCCGAGGTGTTTGGCGAGCCATTCGTCTCGGACGCTGTGTTTGAAAGCTGCTAAGGCTTCGGCGTCCGGGCAGTCGACGATTTGGTTCTTCTTAGTGAGAAATCTATTCCAAAGCTTTCGGACTGACTCTCCGGGCTGTTGAATTATATGACTTAAATCGTCTGCATCCGGAGGTCGGACATAGGTCCCTTGAAAATTAGCCCGAAAAGCATCCTCAAGCTCCTCCCAACTTCCAATTGAGTTTTCAGGGAGGCTTTTCAGCCAGTGCCGAGCTGGTCCTTTCAGCTTGAGGGGCAAGTACTTGATGGCGTGGAGATCGTCTCCGCGAGCCATATGGATATGGAGGATAAAGTCCTCAATCCAGACCCCAGGGTATGTGGTTCCGTCGTATGCCTCTATGTTCACTGGCTTGAATCCTTCTGGGAATTCGTGGTCCAGCACCTCATCGGTGAAACATAGGGGGTGTGCGGCACCCCTGTATTTGGATGTGTCGTGGCGTTCTGACGGTTGTAGTGTTCGGTTTTGGTTGTGCGCTGGAGAGCGTTTCCTTGATCCGTAGATGGATCTGGTCGCGCCGGTCTTCTGATGCAAGTCCTCACGTGAAGCGTGTGCTGACTTATGTGCAGCCTTGTTAGCCGCTCTATCGCGGCCACAAGGTGGTTGATCCGACCGGTCAGCCGTTTTATTTTTCAGCTGTATGGGCTCCAAGGCCTCATCATCAAATTCAGGCAAAAACTTGCGCTTTGGATAGCTCTTTGTGTGGTAACTACCACCATACTTTTCTTCATTGTCGAGCACTTTGTTCCATCTACTGTTGAGCGAATTCTGCGCGGCCTTAAGCCTTTGCTTCTGCTTCTTCAGACTCCTCGTGGTGGCAATAAGCCTTCTGCGGAGGTTCTCTTGTTCCAAGTGCCTTTCCGGGATGATGTGTGCATCTTCGTCCGGACTGTTTTCCTCTCCGGAGGGAGGTTGATGAGCTTTATCCTCGGTGTCACCGTGTTCGGACAGCGGATCCGTACTATGTTCGCCGTTAGCTGGTTCATCCTGCTCTGCCGCTGGGTCAATGTGGTCGTCGTTTCCTCTGGAGTCAACTGGGGTGTTATTTTCTCTTGCGCTGTTATCGCTGTTTTTGCCGGGCGGGATTTGGAGCGGCGCCTACGCCGACGCTTTGTTTGCTTCTCGAGGGAGCTATCCTTCGCTGCATCCTTCCATTCCTCGTCATTGTTTTCTTTGGGTGTATCCACCATGTATATGTCATGTGATGAAGTGGCTGTCCAGTGCCCTGTGGGCGATGGTTCCTGTTCCTCTCCTGCATCGTTGTCCATGCCGTCGATGTCTTTGGAGTCAAAATCGAGCATGTCGGTTAAATCGTCGACAGTGGCTACTAAGTGGGTGGTGGGTGGGGAGCGAATTTCTTCGTCGTCCGCATCCCATTCTAGCCGGACATAGTTCGGCCAAGGTTCTCCTGACAAGGAGAGGGACCTTAATGAATTTAGCACGTCGCCGAAAGGTGAGTGCTGAAAGATATCCGCGGAGATAAACTCCATGATCGGCGCCCAATCAGATTCGATGGGCACAGACACAAGCAGCTCGGAGTCCGTGGCCGGGGACGAATCCAATGATTCGGCAACATGGGTCTTGTGGGGGGTGAAGTCAGTATTCGGCTCTATCGCCACTGAGAGTGCGGCTTTCGTGGCGGGGTCTATCCACCTGTCCTCCGATGGCGCAATTTGTTCCAGATTAAGGGCCGGAGTAGTTGCAGGCGTGATCTCCCGAACACTGTCCGACGGCATAGCTAAATCATGCTCGTCATGATCGTGCGACGCACCTGACATGGGCTCGAATCCGCCGAAGATCAAGTCTCCGCGGATGTCGGCAGTGTAGTTCAAGTTTCCAAATATGACCTGATGGCCAGGGGCGTAGCTTTCGATCTGCTCCAGATGGCCAAGCGAATTGGCCCGCAGTACGAAGCCGCCGAATATGAAGATCTGTCCAGGGAGGGAAACCTCACCCTGGATCGCATCGTTGCCGATGATCGAAGGAGCCGTCAAGCCTTATGGTGACGGCACAATGGAACTCTCAATGAAAGCACCAATGTCGGTGTCAAAACCGGCGGATCTCGGGTAGGGGTCCCGAACTGTGCGTCTAAGGAGGATGGTAACAGGAGGCGGGGGACACGATGTTTACCCAGGTTCGGGCCCTCTCGATGGAGGTAATACCCTACTTCCTGCTTGACTAATCTTGATGATATGAGTATTACAAGAGTTGATCTACCACGAGATCATAGAGGCTAAACCCTAGAAGCTAGCCTATGGTATGATTGTTGTTGTCCTACGGACTAAACCCTTCCGGTTTATATAGACACCGGAGGGGGTTAGGGTTACACAGAGTCGGTTACAAGGGAGGAGATCTACATATCCGTATTGCCAAGCTTGCCTTCCACGCCAAGGAGAGTCCCCTCCGGACACGGGTCGAAGTCTTCAATCTTGTATCTTCATAGTCCAACAGTCCGGCCAAAGGATATAGTCCGGCTGTGCGAGGAACCCCCAATCCAGGACTCCCTCAGGGACTGCCTGCTCCCTCCTCCATGCGGCCGGCTGTGCTGCCGCGCAGGCCTCACCACCCCACCGTACTCCCATCGCTGGCCTAGCCATCCCTCTACTCACCCACACCTGCTGTTATTCTCCGATGACGGCAGACGAACCAGTAAACCCTCATACAGTCGTACTCCCCTCCGCATGGGAAACAACTGCCGAGTCTTCCCTGCCTCCGTGTCGTTCCCTTCCTAGGCCTCGCCGTCGTCCACCGCCTTGGTGCTCTCGGCGTGGCCTGGTCAACGTGGTCAATGACCGACATGCATCTGAAGTGAACTATCCGTGGAGAGGCCGACAGCTGGGTCCATGGCCGCACGCAAGGAAATGCCTCCTTATTACGCGCAAAATAATGATTCCTCCACCTGACATCAGGGACCCACCGAAAGGGCCTCTATATTTCGCGAAAAAAATGTTACTGCCGCAGATAGCTCGGACCCACCAGCTATATCTTCGCACGCAAGGAAGTGCCTCCTTATTACGCACAAAAAAAGAATACTCCCCCTGTTAGCTGGGACCCAGTATAGTGGTAGGCTGACTTGTGGGCCTACTAAGTTGACGGGGACGGAGGGCTTTGTCAACTTAGTCAATATGCATGATTCTAGCTCCAGTGACCATACGATGTCCATCCAACGGCCGTAGTGCTTCTTCAACCTCTGGTCTTCTTGCTCCAGCTGCCCAAACCAGCGCCGGTCGTGCTTCGTGCTCCTGCCTCCCATGGCCGGCTGCGATGCGGCGGAGGCCTCACCACCCCCTAATACTCCCACCGCTGGCCAGGCCATCCCTCTACTCACCCACACCCCCTGTTATTCTGCGGCGACGACAGCCTCACACCGCAGCGAACCAGTGAACCCTCGTACTCCTCTATGTGTGGGCATCCACTGCCGCATCTTCCCCGGCTCCGCGTCGTCCCCTTCCTAGGCCTTGCCGTCGTCCACCGCCCTGGTGCTCTCAGCGCGGCATGGTCAACATGGTCAAGGAACGGCTTCCATTGGACGTGGACTGTACGTGGAGAGGCTGACAGCTGGGTCCATGGCCGCAGCAAGGAAGTGCCTCCTTATTACGTGCAAAATAATTATTCCTCCACCTGACAGTGGGGACCCACCGGACGGGCCACCGTATTTCGCGAAAAAAACGTTTCCCCCTGACTGCTGGGACCCACCAGCTACATCGTCGCACGCAAGGAAGTGCCTGACAGTCGGGACCCACCTGGTCGAAGCGTACGTAGCGTTGTCATTCTGGCGGTGCGTGTACGTACATACTGGTCGATGTAGAGGTGCGCACGTGTCGTAGTAGAGGCGCGCACGTAGCATGTACACGTATGTACAGCGGCCAGGGTGCAAGAAAGTAAATACGGCCATGTACGTACATACGGGCGGGGTCTCGAACGCCTACTCACGCGTACGTACGGCCAGGGCTCGTGTACATGGCTGGGTTGGAATGGAGAAACAGCGTCGTCGTCGTGTTGATGGGGAGGCAACGGAATCCGTCGTGTTCATCGGGAGGAAATGGAACGCGTGGGAGCCAATCGGCTTGGACGGAACAGCCGATGGAAACAAGGCCTGGCGTACCGCAGAACGAAGGAAACGGCCTTGTGTTCGACCGGCCACATTCGAAACGGGATCCTGTTCATCAGGAGGGGTCTGGCGTACCGCTAAACGGAGGAAATTGACCTCCTACGGTTGAAACGGGGGTCATGTTGATCGGGAGGGGTGTGGCGTACCGCAAAACGGAGGAAACAGACTTTTGTTGGAGCGCTACGATCGAAACGGGGGTCCTGTTCATCGGGAGGGGTGTGGCGTACCGCAAAACGGGACTCCACGGGATACTGTTCATCACCACCGTCCACCCCCTCCAGCCTCCACGGGCTACTGTTCATCCACCGTCGACCTCCTCCAGCCTCCACCTGCGATTGTTCACCCACGGGCTCCTGTTCATCCAGCCTCCACCGCGCGCTACTCCACCGGCTACTGTTCAACCAGCCCTCTTCACGGGCTCCTGTTCAACCACCCCTCCACGGGCTACTGTTCATCCAGCCCTCCACTGTCTACTGTTCATCCTCCCCTCCACGGGGTGGTGCTGTTCATCCTGCCCTCCACGGGGTCCTGTTCATCCAGCCCCAACCGGCTCGAAAGATCGGGGTCCAGTTCATCCAGAGGCAATGCCACAGGGTCCTGTTCATCCACCCCCACCAGGAACTGTTCATCCA
Source organism: Triticum aestivum (assembly GCF_018294505.1). Lineage (NCBI taxonomy): Eukaryota > Viridiplantae > Streptophyta > Magnoliopsida > Poales > Poaceae > Triticum > Triticum aestivum. Next base: position 150,054,846 of record NC_057802.1, read on the forward strand.
ACGCCCCCCAGCAACGCTCACTGTTCATCCAGAGGCAGCATCGATCGGCTTCAATTAGCAGCTGTAGCGAAGGAATTGCTCGATCGGGTTCAGTTAACAGCCATCGATCGATCGCCCGGGTTCAGTAACGCGTAGCCTGCAGTGCAATCGCTCGGGTTCAGTTAGAGCCCAACGCCTCGCACCCACGTGCGTGCGTGTACGAGAGAAACGCGCATCGCTTGGCCCCGACCACCCACCGTAACCGGGAACACCCTGATATTTTCCTCGCCCTTGCTTCTACCACGGTTTTTTCCGTCATGGACGGCCCAAAGAATGTCATGCAGCTGCGTCTCCGGCCCGCCCAGGATGAAAAGCTCATTTTCTGTCATGATTTTTTGTCATAGAAGTAGGACCCCACCACATATATGATGATACCGTGTTTTGTCACAATTATTGTCATAGAGGTGTCATAAGTATGACAGAAAATATTTTCGTTCGGCCCAAAATGTCACGGATGTGTCTTTTTTTTGTGGTGCAGGAATTGAAATTCAGGGGGGCGACGGACCTCTAGCTAAGGTGAAATAGTATATGAGGAGAAACCTTGTGCATCGCGAGTTACTAGGAACATGTAGTATCAAGAAGAAGCGGTCAACTAGTGTCTTCTGTGGGATGAATACCGTGCAAGAAGACACGTAAGATTTGCACGAATAAGGGAAGAGGAGTACCATTTCTTGTTGCCGGTGTGGTCGCCTCCACATGGACAAATTGTTGATTGTGTTGCCATGGCCGTATGTCGGCGGAGGGGAAGCAGATCCGAGGCGGCGAAGGACGGCGTAGGAGGAACAGCTCCGGTGCGGTGGAGGGTGGCGAAGTTGGAGCGGCAGCGGTGAGGCGCAGGACGGCGTGGTTGAACTGGCTCGGGTACGGACGGCTCGGCCTCGGCTTCAACTACTAGCCGTGGAGGGCGTTCCGGTTGAGGTTGTGGTGGACGACGACGTCGAGGTATCAGCTCCGTCGTGATGGAGGAGGGCAGCGGTTGATGGGTGGAATGGGGTGGCCGACGGAGGACGTCGGGGTTTCGCGGGTGGTGGAGAGGTAGTTTTTGCACCCACGGAGTACGAATGGGGAATCGGACAGGTGGGCGGGGGGAGGGGGAGAACCATGTTTCGGTCTGGGACGCGCTTGTTTTTGGCTTTTTTGAACAGAAGACGGGATGCGCTTGTTTGAAATTTGGGGAAAGTACAAACTTTGCCCCCCTCTTAAATTTGGGACCTACCGCGGGTCAGGGTTAGGACGGTAATCCCAGGTGTCCCAAATAGTGGGCGGGAGCGATTTCGGCCGCGCGCATCTGTGCTTAGGCGGCCATTGTGTATGAATGTTTTTCGGAGGCGGTTGCATGGCGTCTACATGAAGCTTGATACGTCTCCGTCGTATCTACTTTTCCAAACACTTTTGCCCTTGTTTTGGACTCTAACTTGCATGATTTGAATGGAACTAACCCGGACTGACGCTGTTTTCAGCAGAATTGCCATGGTGTTATTTATGTGCAGAAACAAAAGTTCTCGGAATGACCTGAAACTCCACGGAGCTTATTTTTGTAAAATATTAAAAATATTGGCAAAAGAATCAAGGTCAGGGGGCCCACACCCTGGGCACGAGGGTGGGGGCGCGCCCTTCCCCCCTGGGCGCGCCCCCTGCCTCGTGGGCCCCCTGGTGCTCCACTGACCTCAACTCCAACTCCATATATTCATGTTCGGGGAGAAAAAAATCAGAGAGAAGGATTCATCGCATTTTACGATACAGAGCCGCCGCCAAGCCCTAAACTCTCTCGGGAGGGCTGATCTGGAGTCCATTCGGGGCTCCGGAGAGGGGAATCCGTCGCCGTCGTCATCATCAACCATCCTCCATCACCAATTTCATGATGCTCACCGCCGTGTGTGAGTAATTCCATCGTAGGCTTGCTGGACGGTGATGGGTTGGATGAGATTTATCATGTGATCGAGTTAGTTTTGTTAGGGTTTGATCCCTAGTATCCACTATGTTCTGAGATTGATGTTTCTATGACTTTGCTATGCTTAATGCTTGTCACTAGGGCCCGAGTGCCATGATTTCAGATCTGAACCTATTATGTTTTCATGAATATATGTGAGTTCTTGATCCTATCTTGCAAGTCTATAGTCACCTACTATGTGTTATGATCCGGCAACCCCGAAGTGACAATAATCGGGACCACTCCCGGTGACGACCGTAGTTTGAGGAGTTCATGTATTCACTATGTGTTAATGCTTTGGTCCGGTACTCTATTAAAAGGAGGCCTTAATATCCCTTAGTTTCCGCTAGGACCCCGCTGCCATGGGAGGGTAGGACAAAAGATGTCATGCAAGTTCTTTTCCATAAGCACGTATGACTATATTCGGAATACATGCCTACATTACATTGATGAATTGGAGCTAGTTCTGTGTCACCCTATGTTATGGCTGTTACATGATGAACCACATCCGGCATAATTCTCCATCACCGATCCAATGCCTACGTGCTTTTCACATATTGTTCTTCGCTTATTTAGTTTTCCGCTTCTACTGTTACAATCACTACAAAACCCAAAAATATTACTTTTGCTACCGTTACCGTTACTTCCATACTACTTCGCTACCAAATACTTTGCTGTAGATACTAAGTTATCCAGGTGTGGTTGAATTGACAACTCAACTGCTAATACTTGAGAATATTCTTTGGCTCCCCTTGTGTCGAATCAATAAATTTGGGTTGAATACTCTACCCTCAAAAACTGCTGCGATCCCCTATACTTGTGGGTTATCAAGACTATTTTCTGGCGCCGTTGCCGGGGAGCATAGCTCTATTCTTTGAGTCACTTGAGATTTATATCTGCTGGTCATTATGAGGAACTTGAAAGACGAGAAAACAAAAATTTATCCCTCAACTACGAGGGGAGGTAAGGAACTGCCATCTAGCTCTGCACTTGATTCACCTTCTGTTTTGAGTAAGCTTGCGACACCTAAACCTGCTTCTGCTATTAATTCTGATATGTCGCATGTTATTGATGATGCCACTTCTGCTATGCATGATACTTATGATGAAACTACTTCTATGCTTGATACTACTGTGCCACTTGGTGAATTTCTTGATGAACAACTTGCTAGGGCTAGAGAGAATGAAATTATTGAAACTGATAATATTGATGAAAGTGATGATGAAGGCTCTCCTAATAAATATGAATTGCCTATTGTGCCTGAGGGCTATGTTATCGATGAAGAAACTGCTAGAGACTTTCTTGCTTGCAATGATAGAAGTGATCTTAAGAAATTATTAGCTAAGCTTAAACAAAAAAACTCTGAATGCTAGAATGAAATATGATCCTGCTAATGCTACTTCACCTATCTTTGTTACTGATAAGGATTTTGAATTCTCTATTGATCCTGATATAATTACTTTGCTTGAGTCGGATCCTTTCTATGGCTATGAACCTAAAACTGTTGTGGCACATCTTACTAAATTAAATGATATAGCCACCCTGTTCACTAATGATGAGAGAACTCGCTACTTTTATGTCCTTAAAATATTTCCGTTCTCATTAAAGGGTGATGCTAAGATATGGTTTAATTCTCTTGATCCTGGTTGTGTGCGTAGTCCCCAAGATATGATTTATTACTTCTCTGCTAAATATTTCCCTGCTCATAAGAAACAAGCTGCTTTAAGGGAAATATATAATTTTGTGCAAATTGAAGAAGAGAGTCTCCCTCAAGCTTGGGGAGGCTTCTCCAATTACTTAATGCTTTGCCTGATCATCCTCTTAAGAAAAATGAAATACTTGATATCTTTTATAATGGACTAACCGATGCTTCCAGAGACCACCTGGATAGTTGTGCTGGTTCTGTTTTTAGGGAAAGAACACCAGATGAAGCTGAAATTCTATTGAATAATATGTTGACCAATGAAAATAATTGGACGCTTCCTGAGCCAACTCCTGAGCCTATTCCTAAACCAACTCTGAAGAAAAGGGGTGTTCTATTTCTCAGTCCTGAAGATATGCAAGAGGCAAAGAAATCTATGAAAGAAAAGGGTATTAAAGCTGAAGAAGTTAAGAATTTACCTCCTATTGAAGAAATACATGGTCTTAATTTACCGCCTGTTGAAGAAATATATGATCTTAATTCATCACCTATTGAAGAAACTCATGGTCTTAATAACCCGACACAGGTAGTAAAGGTAAATCCTCTCTATAGATATGATACAGCTGAAATTCCTCATTATAAGTCTGCTAGCCAATGCTTAGATGAGTTTGATAATTTTATTGTCAAACAAGAAAACTTCAATGCTTATGTTGGTAGATAATTGAAACACAATTCTGATATGCTTGAACACTTGAGTGATTATATGTCTAGAGTTAAAGGTGAACTTAAACTCATTAGTAAACATGCTTTTATGGTCACCACTCAAGTAGAACAAGTACTTAAAGCTCAGAATGATTTGCTCAATGAATTGAATAGTAAGAATAATGACTATGCTGTTAGAGTGGCTACTAGAACGGGTAAAATGACTCAGGAACCTTTGTATCCTGAAGGCCATCCTAAGAGAATTGAGCAGGATTCTTAGAGAAATAATATAGATGCACCTAGTCCTTCTAAGAAGAAGAAAAAGAAAAATGATAGGACTTTGCATGCTTCTAGTGAACCTTTTGCCGAAACACCTGAGAATCCAAATGATATTTCTATTTATGATGCTGAAACACAATCTGGTAATGAACATGAACCTAGTGATAATGTTAATGATGATGTTCATGTTGATGCTCAACCTAGCAATGATAATGATGTAGAATTGAACCTGATGTTGATCTTGATAACCCACAATCAAAGAATCAACGTTATGATAAGAGAGACTTTGTTGCTAGGAAACACGGTAAAGAAAGAGAACCATGGGTTCAGAAACCCATGCCTTTTCCTCCCAAACCATCCAAGAAAAAGGATGATGAGGATTTTGAGCACTTTGCTGAAATGATTAGACCTATCTTTTTGCGTATGCGATTAACTGATATGCTCGAAATGAATCCTTAAGCTAAGTATATGAAAGATATTTTTACAAATTAAAGAAAGATACCGGAAGCTGAAATTTCCACCATGCTTGCTAATTACACTTTTAAGGGTGGAATACCTAAGAAACTAGGAGATCCAGGAGTACCAACTATACCATGCCTTATGTGATCTTGGAGCCGGTGTTATTGTTATGCCTCTCTCTTTATATCGTAGACTTGACTTGAATAAGTTGACACCTAATGAAATATCTTTGCAAATGGCTGATAAATCAACTGCTATACCTGTCGGTATTTTTGAGGATGTGCCTGTTGTGGTTGCAAACGTTACTATTTTAACAGACTTTGTTATTCTTGATATTCTCAAGGACAATAGTATGTCTATTATTCTTGGAAGACCCTTTTTGAATACTGCAGGGGCTGTTATTGATTGCAACAAAGGCAATGTCACTTTTCATGTTAATGGTAATGAGCATACGGTACACTTTCCAAGGAAACAACCTCAAGTTCACAGTATAAACTCTATTGGAAAAATTCCATCGATTATTTTTGAAGGTTTTGAATTTCCTCTTCCTACTGTCAAAAAGAGATATGATATTCTTATTATTGGGGATGTGCATATCCCCATTGAGGTAACATAGTGTTATTCGAAATTTCTCCGGTTCCATGTTATTCGGAATGAGTTTGTTAACAAGACTTGATCAACCTTGTTAGTGGATTCCTTTTGATGAGCATGAGATGGAGGAAGTTAGAAGGCACAACCTTTTGTACCCTTCTTTTACTTTCTGTTATTTAGTTGAAATAAAGTAAAATTAGTATTTTCTATCAGTTTTTCTGATTTATCCGTGCAATATAAAAATACCTTGAAAATAAAAGTTCTCCAAATGCCCCGAAATTGAAATATGATTTTTTTCCTGGAATATTTGAGAATATCTGGCACTGAGAACACAGCAGGGGTGCAAGCACCTGGGCACGAGGGTCCAGGGCGCGCCCCCCTGCCTCGTGTGCCCACGGTGGCTACCAACCCACTTATTCCTGCACCCACACACTTCTTCTTCCTCCCAAAAAAATCACCATCCAGCTCAAGCACGAGTTCTAGCTCATTTTGCTGCGATTTTCGATCTCCTTGCACAAAGCACCTCTCACAAAACTGCTTTGGGGGATTGTTCCTTGGTATGTGAATCCTCCATTGGTCCAATTAGTTTTTGTTCTAGTGCTTTATTCATTGCAAATTTGTGCTGCCTAGGTGACCATGTTCTTGAGCTTGCATGTCAAATTTATATGGTTCCAAGTAGTTCTAATGCATGATATAGGCTCTAGGCACTTGTAGGAGTAGTTGCTATCAATTTTGTTGAGCTTGGTTCACTTTTATTTGAAGTTACTAAAAATTTCAGAAATTTTCAGAAAATGATGAAGAGATTTTTGAGGGGCTCATCGAGCCAAAGTTCGAAGGAAAAGTAAAGTGAAGAAGAAGAGAGGCCCAAATATAATCTGCCTCGTACCGCGGAGGTTCGGCCGTGTGAATGGCCTTGCGATGATTTCTTGAGAGCAGCCGGGATTTATGATGATTTTTATGAGTTGGCTAAGAATGCAGGCCTCACCGACTTCCTCCGCGACCAACGCGAACAGTATCTCTTACTCACCAATACCTTTGTGCAAAATTTCCATTTCCATTCTAGGAGGTCACCACCTATGGTGGATTTTTATTTATATGATGAGTATAAGGAGATGACCCTTTGTGAATTCTGTAGAGTTTGCAAGTTACCTTTTCCTGGTATCATAGAGGAACCACATAGTAACAATGTGGAGGGGTTTATTGATACAATTGCTGTAGGGGAAACGAGGAAGGTTTCCGATGCACGAATCACTAGCATACACTTACCTGTTCTACGTTACTTTGCTATATTTGCTAGTAGATGCTTAATTGGTCGCGGAAATTGTGGAAACTTGAGTGTCCCTGATATTATTATTTTGTTTGATGCCTTGTTTCGAGATGACACATTTAGTATGGGCGCTATTGTTGCAAAGTGGTTAAATCTTAACCATACTAAGGGCCCCATCTTGGGAGGTATCTTCGCCTCGCGCCTCGCTGCACATTTTAACATACCTATTAGATATTATGAGAAAGAAGAAAAACTGCTGCCTTCTGTTTATCTAGATTATAAGAGTATGGTAGCACATGATTTTATTGTTAAGAATAGGGAAAGGGCGCTTAAATACAAACTGATATTTGATAAGAGTCACCCTGAGATTATTACCTTGCCTGCTCCTTCCTTGTTTGATTTATCTGGAGGCAAGTACCTCGTTCTGCTGGCGGCTATCCATGCCTGGTGGAACCCTACATCAGCTACAGAGCCAGAGCTGGAACCACAATTTGGTCCTCCACAACAGTCTAATTACCAGTGGGATCCGGAGGCAATTCGAGGCTTCTTCTCAGTACGACCCCAACTATAGCTTTGGATATCCGCCAGGCCAGTCGTGGCCATAGACCAACTTAGGCCAAAAGCCTAAGCTTGGGGGAGTACGTATTTCCCACCGACATTACATTTATGTTTACACACTCATTGCTAGTTGTCGGTGCTCGTACTCTTTCACTATACTATCCATGCTAGTTTATTTTCCTTTTTATGCGTTCTTCTTGTGTGTTTGAAAAACCTTAACAAAACTAAAAAAATTAGTAATATCTTTTAGCTAGTTTACCTTTCTTGCTATAGTAGTAATAATTAAAAGAGAACCCAAAAAATATTTCTTGTTCTTATTTTGCTTGTTGGGAACTTTCCCGTGTAAATAGTTTTTCTTTCTTTTCTTTTCTTTGGGGGTCGATAGGAGAAGACCATAATGAAATTGTTGAAGTGGCTCTTATATGCATTATTGTTGATTTAACCAAGAGCCCATATTGCCTTGTCTTCTCCTGTTTATTGAATGCTCGCAGATTCTAGCTTAGTCCAATGCACGTGCACTATTATTATTATTCACATCGTTCGGTCGTGCAAGTGAAAGGCAATTATGACGATATATGATGGACTGATTGAGATGGGAGAAGCTGGTATGAACTCGACCTCTCTTTTTTGTAAATATGATTAGTTCATCGTTCCTGATTCAACCTATTATGAATAAACATGTTTGCAATGACAATTAGAGATTATAGTTGCTTATGCCATGCTTAATTAGCTAGGAGTTTATAATGGTTTACCTTGCGTGCCAACATGCTATTAAAATGGTTGTGATGTGATATGATAGGGTGGTATCCTCCTTTGAATGATTTAAGTGACTTGACTTGGCAGATGTTCACGCATGTAGTTGAAACAAATCAACATAGCCTTCATGATATTTATGTTCATGGTGGATTATATCATACTCATTCTTGCACTCAATGTTTATTAATTTTAATGCATGTTCATGACTGTTGTCACTCTCTAGTTGGTCGCTTCCTAGTCTTTTTCTAGCCTTCACTTGTACTAAGCAGGAATACTGCTTGTGCATCCAATTCCTTAAACCCCAAAGTTATGCCATATGAGTCCACTACACCTTCCTATATGCGGTATCTACCTACCGTTCCAAGTAAATTTGTATGTGCCAAACTCCAAACCTTCAAATGAAATTCTGTTTTGTATGCTCGAATAGCTCATGTATCAACTAGGGTTGTCCTTATCTTCCATGCTAGGTGGGTTATTCTCAAGAGGAGTGGACTCCGCTCCTCACTCATGAGAAAATGGCTGGTCACCGGGATGCCCAGTCCCATGCTTTATGCAAATTAAATCAAAATAATTGCAAACAAAACTCCCCCGGGACTGTTGTTAGTTGGAGGCACTCGTTGTCTCGAGCAAGCCATGGATTGATGCTTGTTGGTGGAGGGGGAGTATAAAATTTACCATTTTGTTTGGGAACCGCCTATAATGTGTGTAGCATGGAAGATATCGCCATCTCTTGGTTGTTATTTTGACAATGAAAGTATGTCGCTCAAAATATTATTTATACTCTGCTTTAAAACCGAGATCTGGCACCTCTACAAATCCCTGCTTCCCTCTGCGAAGGGCCTACCTATTTACTTTTATGTTGAGTCATCACCCTCTTATTAAAAAGCACCAGCTGGAGAGCACCACTGCCATTCGCATCCATTACTATTAATTTATATTGGGTATGACTATGATTGGATCTCTTTTACCATGAATTACAATGTCTAGTCAGTCCTTGATCTTTAAAGGTGATCTGCATTTATGTTTTGCGGTCTCAGAAAGGGCTAGCGAGATACCATCTTGTTATATCATATCATGATTGTTTTGAGAAAGTGTTGTCACTAGTTGATTATGCCATTGATATGAGTAAACATGAGACCTAAGAGTTATTGTGAATATGGTTAGTTTATAATCTTTAATGAAAACTTGAATGCTGGCTTTACATATTTACAACAACAAGAGCAAACAGAGTTTGTAAAAGTTTTTTTCTTTATCACTTTCAGTTTATCAACTGAATTGCTTGAGGACAAGCAAAGGTTTAAGCTTGGGGGAGTTGATACGTCTCCGTCGTATCTACTTTTCCAAACACTTTTGCCCTTGTTTTGGACTCTAACTTGCATGATTTGAATGGAACTAACCCGGACTGACACTGTTTTCAGCAGAATTGCCATGGTGTTATTTATGTGCAGAAACAAAAGTTCTCGGAATGACCTGAAACTCCACGGAGCTTATTTTTGGAAAATATTAAAAATATTGGTGAAAGAATCAAGGTCAGGGGGCCCACACCCTGGGCACGAGGGTGGGGGTGCGCCCCCTGCCTCGTGGGGCCCATGGTGCTCCACCGACCTCAACTCCAACTCCATATATTCGTGTTCGGGGAGAAAAAATCAGAGAGAAGGATTCATCGCGTTTTACGATACGGAGCCGCCGCCAAGCCCTAAACTCTCTCAGGAGGGCTGATCTGGAGTCCGTTTGAGGCTCCGGAGAGCGGAATCCATCGCCGTCGTCATGATCAACCATCCTCCATCACCAATTTCATTATGCTCACCGCCGTGTGTGAGTAATTCCATCATAGGCTTGCTGGACGGTGATGGGTTGGATGAGATTTATCATGTAATCGAGTTAGTTTTGTTAGGGTTTGATCCCTAGTATCCACTATGTTCTGAGATTGATGTTGCTATGACTTTGCTATGCTTAATGCTTGTCACTAGGGCCCGAGTGCCATGATTTCAGATCTGAACCTATTATGTTTTCATGAATATATGTGAGTTCTTGATCCTATCTTGCAAGTCTATAGTCACCTACTATGTGTTATGATCCGGCAACCCCGAAGTGACAATAATCGGGACCACTCCAGGTGATGACCGTTGTTTGAGGAGTTCATGTATTCACTATGTGTTAATGCTTTGGTCCGGTACTCTATTAAAAGGAGGCCTTAATATCCCTTAGTTTCCTCTAGGACCCCGCTGCCACGGGAGGGTAGGACAAAAGATGTCATGCAAGTTCTTTTCCATAAGCACGTATGACTATATTCGGAATACATGCCTACGTTACATTGATGAATTGGAGCTAGTTCTGTGTCACCCTATGTTATGACTGTTACATGATGAACCACATCCGGCATAATTCTCCATCACCGATCCAATGCCTATGAGCTTTTCACATATTGTTCTTCGCTTATTTAGTTTTCCGCTGCTACTGTTACAATCACTACAAAACCCAAAAATATTACTTTTGCTACCATTACCGTTACTTCCATACTACTTCGCTACCAAATACTTTGCTGCAGATACTAAGTTATCTAGGTGTGGTAGAATTGACAACTCAACTGCTAATACTTGAGAATATTCTTTGGCTCCCCTTGTGTCGAATCAATAAATTTGGGTTGAATACTCTACCCTCAAAAACTGTTGTGATCCCCTATACTTGTGGGTTATCAAAGCTACAAACCTACCCCGGTTTAGAACTTTGGACGTCGGGCCGGTAGGTTTCACGGGTCGGATTTATTAGAAAAGTAATTTCCTTGTACTACCAAACATAAGTCTCATGCGGTTTCGGGCGAGTAGAGGCTCTTTTGGCGCTTCGTTCGAAATTTTGAAACACAAGAATTCACATTTAGAGTACTCTTGAACTTTGAGGATTGACCTAAATAGACAACATTAAATTTGACCTTGTATGTTTGAAAACCTCATTAAATTATCTGCTTCTTTTTGAAATTTTGACACTTGAAAATCCTGTAACAACGATTATTTTGGAATGGAGGAGCTAAATTAGAATCTATTTTGTACACGACTACATATGCTATTATGTACAAAATCAGAGCAAAGATTGGTGCCCCCATAATTTAGGTATGATTTGCAAATGCCATGATATCAAATTCAAATAATTGAATGGACTTCATGTTGAATTCGATTTTTTTAAACCACCTTAAGTTGAATTCAAATCTATGCTAGTTCATAGGTAGCTATTTATAATGTTCATTGTGTAACTTTTGTATGTATAATGTGCTTTACACACACAACATGAACTATACTCACGTTTATATCCGCTTGCTAAAGCGATGCATTGTCTGGAGTTCAAAATACTAACTATGTGGATCAATTGTGTCGAATAATAACATAGACATGCTCAAATTCAATAGAATCTAGATGTCTGATGGATCAATGACCGTTCCTTATGCGAATTGCAAATATCATGATCCCATCCTAATATTTGGATACAATTTATATCTTTAATCAATGTGTACAGCAGTCTTGTACGTGTAGTTTCACTCTCCATCAGTGGTCTCTCACACATGCTCACACACTCTCTCCCGACGTGTCTTTCTCGCACACATGCTCTCAATATAACCCTTCCTCCCTCTCGTAACCATTTACGACTGTTTTCACTAACCTTTATCACAAGCACTCTTCCTCTCTCAAGCATACACACGCACAATCCCCATCGACCCTTTCTATATACATAGACCTGCCTACGTGTCTCCTGTATACACATTATCTTTAGGCATGTCTCTCACGCATTGTCTCACACCTCTCTTCCTAATCGACGAGTATGATTCTAGCAGAGCATTCTGTAGGATGCCCCTTAAAGTTAGGTTGGATGAATAGTAATATCAGAGATAAAGGGGTTACCTTAGTCCGAGAACCTAGGGTTACAAATCCTAGCCGACTTTGTCAGTGGACATAGAGTCCTTCACAATTATGCTATCTTTGTCTTGTACGACTAGTCATCCATGGGTCTCCCTAAATGCGTCACGGGCCGACCAATGTGGCACAGGACGGAACCGAACGAAGGGCCTCACCTCGACCCACGGGACCTCACGCGGTGACACACCCTCTGCCCCCACATCTCGTTATCTTCTCACACCCACACATACCAACACAGACACCACACACACAAAAATATTCTCCTGGTGCCTCTATCCACTCCCCCCTTGCATATACACACTCAAGGGAATCTCTCGCCGTGACGTCATATTCGTCTCTCTCTCTCTAGACCACTCTCATTTCTCGTGCTATCTCTCCCACGCCCCCCTGTCGGCCCCTCTATCCATGCCTCTGTCTCGAATACGTAATACACACACATACGTCTCTAGGCCCTGCCAAATGCATCAACTACAGATTCACACATGTTACATCACGTACCCCATTGATCTAAAAAGCCCTCTCTTCACGTTTATTTCGCATACAACATTCCTTTTGAATAAAGTGTGGCCAAAAAAATATTTTAGAATTTCTACATATATACAACATTACGAAGTTATATGGAGGAGTATGAACGCTTGCATTGCATGGTGCCCACAATGATATTTATTCCGCACTGTGAATTTGTATATTTTTATACTATATATAAAGTTAGTCATAATAAAGAGAAACGAAGAGCATCTCTCTCTCTCCATCGCATACCCCCCCTCTATGCCCCTTTCACGTACGCACACAAACTATCTCCAGGTCCTCTAAAAGTAAGCCCCCGGCACATTCACGCATGTTTCATCTTTCTCTCGCGACATATATAGTGATGATCATTGTATTTGAAGCGAAAGCACGATACGTACATTGGACTTCAGAATCCACTCATTACGGTCACCATTTACGTTTTGTGGTTATTATACAGTCACGGTCTCAGCGTACAACTCTGTATTTGCTCAAGACATGACTAGTTGACCAGTTAAATGCTCCACGTGGCACCTCTAGTGTTGCATCACATTATGTCACTACCATCGGGCCCACCTGTCGGCCTGTATCTAATCTACATCTACACTCTTATAAAATACTAGCAAGATGCCCATGCGTTGCACGGAACATCAAGATGCATTTGTATGAGTAGTTTATCTTGTGGGAGAAAAGCATGAACAAGGGAAGGCCTTACTTGCAAGTGTGGAGAGGGGTGTGGGTATCTTTTTGCAAAATTGCCATAGTTTCCTTCCTATCCGTCAGATATAGATCGGACGGCCTATATTGCAGGATGGTAGGCACACGATCATCACCGACTATGCTTTTTATAAGAGTAGGGATAAAATACACTCTTATAAAAATAGAGTTGGTGATGATGGTGTGCCTGCCATCCTGCAATATAGGCCGTCCGATTTATATCTGACGGATAGGAAAGAAACTATGACAATTTTGCAAAAAGGTACCCACACACCTCTCCACATTTGCAAATAAGGCCTTCCCTCGTTCATCCTTTTCTCTCACAAGATAAACTAGTCATACAAACGCATCTTGATGTTACGTGCAACGCACAGGCATCTTGCTAGTAAGAATGAAAACAAACGACAAAAAAATATTGGACGGTGGTTCGAAGTCATGACCGCGGGCACAGCGGACAAGGTGGCCTTGTATTGGTATGCTGAGCCGTCTGTTTTAACACACAGGAGCTGGTGTAGTGATTATACACACATGCACGCATGCATGCACACGAACTGCATGCACGCAACACTCACATGAACACATGCACCCACGCATGCACGCAACACTCACACGTACACACGCAGCCACGCACGCACGCAACACTCACACGCACACACGCACGCATGCATGCACACACCAGTACAGCACACGACCAACACACACTCTCACGCTCAAGTGCTCAACCTACACGTGCATGCGCACACATCAGGCCCTGACAGACACATACACAACCAGGTGATTCCCGCGCACGGGGTGGAGTCTTGTTGCGCCAGCGTAAATTTGTGTTTATCTAACCTTTTCCCTATGCGAACTGACAGGTGGGACCCACAAGGAACGTGGTCAATTTAACTAGTCAACATGGTGCCACGCAGACTATTTGGCCGGTCAACAGAGTGCAATCCGATGCTGAACCGTGAGCAAGTGACCGTATAATCACCGCAAAACGTATATAGTGACCGTAATCAGCTTATTCTGAAGTTCGGTGAACGTATTACGCTTTTCTCTCTGTAGGCCCTCCAAAACTACATCTCTACACGTTCTCGCATGTTACATCTAACAACTATGCAATACAGCACTACTACTACACTCTAACACATTAAATCATATGTGTTTTTAGTTTTACTAGATATCATATTGTTACTTAATTATTCAGTTTGCATACATTAAAATTGCCTTTGAAATGTATGGCCAGTATCATATACCGTGCGGGAAAAATCCCGCCCTTTCCTGTTTAATCGGGTTTGTATCGATGGATCGTGCGAAACAGCAAAACTATAGTACTATATACAGTACAAGTGATAGTTCACTAGGCCGTCGTGTCATGTACTCCTCCATCGTAAGAGTGGAGCGCTCGCTTTCATAAATCTTCTAGTCCCTTTCACCGACATGTGGAGCATCAAGCTACCGGGTCCACGTGCCATACCGGAATACAGTGCAGAGCAACCGGGGTGAAGCACCCAGTCATGGCGCCGGCGTAGTAATGAGCAATGAGGCGTCAAATCACAAAGCTGCACCTTTCCCGCAGTTAAGTTGGAGGGACGAAGTAATACTGCTAAAAAAGAAGTTGGAGGGACAAAGCAACCATCATTTCACTCGTTGCTGAATCCGCTTCTCCCTCATCTTCTTCAAGTTAACCACGTGTTGCTTCTGCCGTTGTTCTGCCTCATGTGGGAAGCGAATCGGCTTGGTAAAGCACTGACACATGGGACCGCATGTTAGCAAACTGCCAGGACAACGTCCTCTAAAAATAAGAAACCTCCCCCGCCATCCGCGCGGCAAAATCACCTCCTTTTTACTAATCTTGATTCTATAATTTTTTAGATCAATATAATTGAGATTTGTATAGATAGCACACAGGAGCAAAACCAAGTGGTATGGTTAAGGGCATCCACAATGTGTAGCCAAATGTGAGAATAGCTTTTGGCATCGTGGGAACCATTGTGGACGGTGTTGCTAAAGCCAAAAGGATGGAACCGAAGCTCCCTGATTGATTGATTGATTGAAGGAATAGAAAAATGCAACATCTCTCCTCTTTCTCCCGTCCTTGAACGCATGTATAGTATAGAGGACAGAGTCTACTCCCGTGTCCCTTCTATCACAAATCACAAAGCAGTGAGGCGTCAAATCACAAAGCACGGAAGAAGCAACCATCATTTCACTCTTTGCTGACTCCACTTCTCCATCGTCTTCTTCGAGAAACCATCTCACCGCACTAAGCTGGACGGACGACGCTATTGTGTACGAGTAGTACTAGTACATTTACGCGTGCTTTGGTTCAACGGACTTCCTGGATGCAAGTAAGGCGGTTGTCACGGCTTGCAGGTGGCACTTGCGAACGACTTACCGTGGTCTCCCTCAATGGTGTTCTCCGCCGAACGCACTTCGCCAAACCACAACGTTCGAGATATCGTCGACGTCACCGCAATGGGGAAGGAAGTCAAATATAGTTACCACCTCCATTTTTTGTACACAAGGCCAGTATATCAAAATTACAATTTGCAAAAGGCCACTAACACTAATCGAGGCAAAATTGATGGGGTTTGCCTCGTACTAGCAACCAAGGACATTAATATCCCCCGCATGCATGCGGAAGTGAGAAGGTTGGTTTGCATGGCGCTGCATTAATTAAGCGATGAGGAGTGAGATGGTTAGCTCTTTGGGCTTTGCAGAAAAAAATACGCATTAATTGACACGTTAAACAAGGATTTGTATCGATTAATCCCGCGAAGGAAAACCCCGCCTTTCTCTTTTAACACTAGTACTCCTAGTATGTAGTACTACGTACTTATCCTGTTTGGGTCTAGGCCTTGCATTGCCATACTTCGCCACACATTTTTGCCAAGCTTGCCTAAAGTTTTCAAAATGAAAAGGAGGTACACTTGTCGTGGTCGCACCGCACCCTCACACGGTCGCTCCTGCACGCCGCGGTCGCACCGCACCCTCACATGCACAGTCGCTCCTGCACGTCGCAAACCGAACCAAGGGAACGCACCCTCACTGACACATGCTGTCGCATGTGAACAAGCCAAACTCAGCCATCCTACCGCTGACACATAATTTTCGTTCATAGAGTATGTTTATCCAACTGCATGTTGGGGAGTATCCGTACGGCCCATGCGGTGGTCTGTTGGGGAAGAAGAAGAAGAAGAGGTGAGGAAGAAGGGTTAGGAGATGTAGGATATTCATCCAACCGCCTGAAATGGTAGACTGACCCAAGTCAGGCGACTTGCATAACAATATATGTTTTTACACAGCAAAAGATCCATAAAAACAACAACATAAAGAAAAACTATCACTGCTCACGGAATGAGACAGCCTTGTCGTCTTTGGCTGCCAGCGTGAACCAGCCGTAGCTGCCGACGTGTGTCTCCGCACCGTGGTTGTCCTCGGCCTCCAGATACTCGTTCACGCGGAGCGTGCAGGCGCTCTGCACGGACGAGAGCACCGCCCGGTTCAAGTCGAGGACGTCCGGTTCCGCCTGCAGGAGGGCCTCGATGGCAGCGGCATCCGCGTCGAGTCGAGCCTCCGCCGCCTAGTTCAAGTCCAGGACGTCCGATTCCGCCTGCAGGAGGGCCTTGATGAGAGCGGCATCCGCGCGCTCCACGTTGAGTTGAGCCTCTGCCGCCCGGTTCAAGTCCAGGACATCCGGTTCCGCCTGCAGGAGGGCCTTGATGGCAGCGGCATCCGCGCGCTCCGCCTCAAGTTGAGCCTTCGGCGCCCGATTCACATCCACGACATCCAGTTCCGCCTGCCGGAGAGCCTCGATGGCAGCGGCATGCACGCACTCCGCGTTGAGTTGAGCCTCTGCCTCCCGGTCCTCCTTCAGTATCACCAGCTTGAACCGCTGGTCCGCCTGCACCATGGGGGACTCGGACGCCGGCACGAAGTCGACGTCCATCGTCTCATACCCATCGGGGGCCTTCTGCGCCGCGACCTCCGCCATGAACATTGGATCGACTTCCTCCTCCTCGTAGCTTGGCTCCAGAACTCGGGGATTGGCCCACCACAAAGCGATCTTGGTAACGGAGGTCTCTGGCGCCGACCGCCGCCGCAATTTTTGCGCAGTGCTCCGGCATCAGCATCTTGTAGTACGTGACCTTGCGGCGCACCATGGCTTTCCGGCGAACCAGGGGACGCTTGATGCGGGCTAGGGGATCGAAAGGTGGGGGAAGGGGATGGAGATTAGGTGTGGTTTTAGGGCAGTGGCTGGCGTAGGCCGAGCAGCGAAGGTTCTGGTGTGAATAGTGGTTCCGGTGACGACCGGTCAATCGGTTTTGACTGTACATCGCTCTTGTCGCGTTCGCGTTGCATCCCGGCACGCTGGACCCTCCACGTTGCTCACCGAATGGAACGTGCTTCGTCTTGCGTTTTTGCTCGCTTGTGGGACCGCGGTTGAGAGCAAACCGATGTCCCTCCCCCTCCCCGCCCGCGTCATTTTATGCGGAGTAAATAAAAACAGAGGGAGTATACTACGGATGGGGATCCCCTGACGTGGCCGAACCCATTGAGTAACTGACATGCGGGGCCTAGCAAGCATGGGCTCCGCCAGTAAGTGACCGAAAGGGAGGGTAAGGTAGGGATACGTATGTGAAAGGAGC
>NC_057802.1:150073122-150075663 GCF_018294505.1 Triticum aestivum
TCATAGAAATACACCAAACCTTTATCTCCTTACACGACACGCAATTGATCTCCGAACATCAATCGATCTCGTCAACATGTGTCGGGGCATGAACCGAATGGCATGTCAAAACTAAGACGCGAAGCGACACATAGTGGAGGCAAAGTGAAACTTCAAACGAACCATTTGTTTGTATGCATGTCGGACAAATTACAAATAAACATTGGAAATACAAGCATGGTCTAGGCCCACATGCGAATGATACTCGGCAGGATGTTCAAATGAGGCATGCGGGAGGATGGACTCGAACGGAGGGCGACATGATTGATGGAGAAGAGGGTTGGAGAGGAATGAGAAATAAGAAAAGGCCACATGATTATACTTGAACGGCTCAAATAAACAATAAGTTGTCTCGCTTGGCCTACATAGTGAAAGGCCTAATGCGCAACGCGGAGCACTGATGCTCGAATATGACCGGGAAAACAGGGAAACCGACATGTGGGGCACACCTGTCGGGACGACGTAGCGCAAACTAGTCCAATGGAGGAGCTGGCCCACGACCTCCTTGCCACCGGCAACCGTTCCAGTGGGTCGTGGGGGCCAACAACGTGGCGCAGCTCCAGCACCGCCTCTGGACACGGCGACCGCGGTTAGTGACATGCTCATCGTTGCTAGACACGGTCGGTTTCAGTGTGCCGAGGGTGGCGTTAGTGTTGTGGCACGACCAACAGTATGTTTGGTTTGTAACCAAGGTTGCCCCATCAAAGCATTGGGTAGCCAAAATTTTGGTTGAGGTTTTGGTTGCCCATGATTTGCCCGACATCGGCAAGAAAAATGAACTAGAGTTGGCTAGAGTTCATTGGCATGCCAAAAAAATGGCAACCATCCAAACAAAGACCAACTTTGGGTCATGACCAAATTTTTTGTAAGGTGCACTTTGGCCACAATCCAAACACACCCCAACACCCGGCTCGTCGAGGATGCACGGGGCACCGGGACGCGTCCGCGGAGTGGTGTAGCGCGGCCAACTCCATCCTCAGGACCCGAGACCATGCTGGGTCGTCTTGCTTTTTCAATGACATGCATCGATAGCATGTGAGCAAAGGGCATCTCCAACGTTGCCACGACCGCAGCTGACTACCCTAGCACACCAAAAACCCTCGTCCCTCGCGTCGTCGCGTGGTGCGTTCCCAGCCGGCGCCAGCTGCCCGCATTCATGCCGTTCGTCCGTATGCCGTCGTTAAGAGGCTCGGTGCCCGAGGAACCAACTCCGGCGACTTAATGACGCACCAGGACGCTTGGCCTCACTGGAATGCGCTACTTAAAGCGGCCGCCCAGCTAACCTCCACACCATAGCGCATCGTCCTCCTACCTGGCACCACATCCGCCATGACCGCAAGCGCGAACGCTCTGCAGGAGAGCTTGTCTTCGGGGATGGAGCTCGAGGTCGCCGCCCTCGCTCAAGTCGCCGCACAAGCGGTGGCCACGCTGGCGACCGACGACGGGAGCACTGTCAGCCACGCGTCCTACTTGCCGCCGTCCAACGTCCGGCACCTCCGAGGTCTGGGACTCCTCCGGGGATGAGTAGGGCATGGGAGGCGGCAGGGCATGGTGTGCCAACTAGCCAGTCCGTCTCCCATGTTCTACTTTTCCTCGCTGGAGACCGCACCTTCACTTCACGGGTCTTGAACCCCGCCCCCGTACAGGAAGATCGCAGATGGAGGACGTCGATCCCCGCCATAGAATAGGTTTAGGGTCGGGTTTCTTTTATTTTTCTATCCTATAAAAGTTCGAAATGTAATGAAAATATGTCGTGTTTGCATTAATCTCGGCCGGTGTATATGAACTTTCACAATAATATAGTATATTGTAGGAGTACTAGCAAGATGCCCGTGCGTTGCACGGAAGATCAAGATCTTGTGGGAGAAAAGGATGAATGAGGGAAGGCCTTATCTGCAAATGCACATTCACGCATTTCACATTTTTCTACATCTACGGGAACCTACAAAAGGGTTAACGTAAATTGCCTCTCTCTCCTCCCCTGATTTTCATGGTGGTGGGCCCCTCCCTCCCCCCAATCTACAATCAACAGCTCACATGTTTCACATTATGTTAATTACGTAACTGGGACTACGTAGGTGTAGCATTACTCGTCCTAAAAACCCAACTAAGCCAACCTCCCAGCATATCACGCGGGAAAAGACCCGGCCGCGACGTTTTAGTCGGGATTACCGGATTACTAGTAGTAGTATCGATGGATCACGCGAAGCAACAAGTTTTTTTTTGAGGGGGCGAAGCACCTAGTTTAAAAGGAAAAAAGGCAGTACACTCACAGCACCCCTGTCACGGTCGCATTGCACCCCACACACGTTCGGTCCTGCACACGGCTCACGCAAACGGAACGCGCTTCAGCTTGCCTCTTCACTGACACGTGGGACTGCACTTGGAGAAACCGACCATGCGCCAAACTCCTCCCGCCCACCGCGCGAAAATCCTCACCCCCACCCAAAAATTCCCCCCAAATCCTAGATTCAACCGCCCTTCGGCCAACTAGCCAATAAT
>NC_057802.1:150075955-150084015 GCF_018294505.1 Triticum aestivum
GCCAAAGCCGCCCTCCCCGCCACACTGATACGTCGGCGCCGCGGTTCGTCGAGGGGACGCACGGCGATCCTCTCGCTCCCACAGTACGCTCTCGTAGACTACCGTCCTCTAGCCGCGCCGCCACCGCTGGCGACGTTCTTGTGGAGGCGCACGACGGTCGGCGCCGCCACCACTGGCGACGTTCGTGTGGAGACGCACGGTGGTCAGCTTCTCCCATGGTACGCGCATTCTAGATTAAGGCCCCGTGCATGTCGGTGTAGCGTTGAATGTTAGCTGATAGACGCTGTTAATCTCACTGTTTGCCGAAGTAGTTTATAGTCAATATGCTCTGCTTAAGAAGCTTCCTTGCCCTGTTCTGCACTCAATCTGGTTAGCTGAGATGGCATGCCAAGGCCGATTAGTTGCTAAAATATCCTGCCATATATTTATTGTGACGTAGATTGCCATGGTCTAGCAGCCAGCCTGTTAGGTGAAATAGCTCTACACCGTTTTATACTCAATCTTTGTTGTTGCGATGGCCTTCGATAGTTCGATGGCTGTGTGCTCGGCCTCATTGACTGCTGAAACAGCCTGCCATAATTTAGCACTCAAATCTGTTTGCTGAATTAGCTTTACATATATTTCGTTACTTAGATCTGCTCGTCCAAATATCTTGCCATAGCTTTAGACATCGACCTAGGTATTTTCTTCTGGACTCAATAAAAAAGCATATATGTTTTTCCTGTAATATCTAGTAGAAGAACTAATTGTATGTCTAACAGATGGACAGGACTTGGATAACTTCTGCTCGAAGATTCTCCGCTGCATATGTCGAGGGGGTTGAAAACTTCATGAACTTTATCAGAGCTGAGTACGGTGGTCCGAAATCAGATGTGCTCTGCCCGTGTAGCAGTTGTATGAATTCGGTTACAAGACCCCAGTCAACTGTGCAAAATCATCTACACTTGTATGGTATGTCGGTCACATATACAAGGTGGGTTCATCATGGTGAAGCTGTGAACGTCAATGTTATTGACTACATGGAAGCAGCAGATCACCATCTTGATCTGCCTGATGCTCAGGTGGAAGAGGAGGAGGAGGTGGTGGTGGCGGAGCCAGTGAGTTTGACCAACATTGAAACAATGCTATGAAATGCTCGTGCATTCCGTGAACTTTCACCTCCAGAAGAAAAACAGAGGGCCCGCATGTTAGAACAATGCAACGTGGCTGTCACCCCAGGAAATAAGCTATTAGTATTCTCAGCTATGGTCACCTTTCTTTAGGTGAAGACATCTGAGCGGATGACCAACAAATCATTCGATGCGATGTTGGCTGCTTTCCGCAAAGCTTTCCCAGATGCGTATGAGCTGCCACACACCTACAGTAAAATGAAGAACTGCCTTCGTGTAGTTGGAATTGGATATGATATGATCCATGTTTGTAAGAATAATTGTGTTCTATTCCGGAAGGATTGTGCCAACTTAAGTGAATGCCCGAAATGCAAATCATCAAGATGGAAAGATGGCGATGCTGTGAAGAGGATTCCTCATAATGTTCTGAGACATTTTCCAATTACACCAAGATTGCAGAGGTTGTTTCATGATGCTGAAACAAGAGAGGATGTACTGTGGCATTCTAGGAACCAGGAGTATAGAGATCAGAATGTAATGAGCCATCCATCACATGGTAGTGAGTGGAAAAGCTTCAATCAGAAGCACAAAAACTTTGCTGCTGACCCGAGAAACATTAGACTTGGCTTAGCTTTAGATGGATTTAACCCATTTGGCCACCAGAGCGCCACATATAGCATGTGGCCAGTGCTTGTTATCCGTTACAACATGCCTCCAAATGTCTGCACCAAAGAATCAAACTACATGATGGCCTTGCTCATCCCAGGTCCAAAAAGTCCTGGAAAGGATTTTGATTTGTTCATGGAGCCTCTTGTGGAGGAACTTCAACAGCTATGGAGGGGTGTTCTCACTCGAGACCTATATAGCAGCCCACTAGCTGATTTCTTTCTCCGTGCTGTTATAATTTGGTGCATCCATGATTATCCAGCTTTGGGCACTATGTCAGGGCGAACGACACATGGTTACAATGCATGTGTTCGCTGTGACAGGAATCCGCTGTCATACACAATACTTAGCAAGATCTGTTACATTGGACACCACCGTTTCCTTGCCAAGGACAAGCCGCATCCTAGAAAATACCGAAGACATGTGTTCAATGCAAAGCATGAAAACCGTGATGCGCCAAAGAGGCTCACCGCCGATGAGTTGCAAGTGGAATTAGAGAAGGTCAGGCATATTACACCAGGAAACCATCCTGATAATGGTAGAGGGAAAAGGAAGCGTGGCAGGGCAGAAGAGGGATTATTGTTTACCCGCAGGTCCACTTTGTGGGACTTGGAGTATTGGAAAGATTTGGATCTGCGGCATAATCTTGATGTGATGCACATCGAGAAAAAAATATGTGACAGCATTATCGGCACACTTCTTAATATTGAAGGCAAGATGAAAGATACCTTAAAATCTAGGATTGATTTGACACACCTGGGTATCAGACAGGATTTGCAGGTGCAAGATGAAGGTAAACCACGGGATATGGCACCAGCTGTGTACGTCTTGGACAAGGTAAAAAGAAAAGAATTCTGCGAGGTCCTATCACGTGTGAGATTCCCACATGGATTTGCTTCCAACCCTGAAAGGAGAGTCAGTGCAGATGGAAACAAGGTACAAGGTGTGAAAACTCATGACTGCCACATCCTACATCAAAGGGTTTTACCTGTTATCCTTAGAGGATTGGGCCGCCCTGACTTATACAGAGCAGTTGCAGAGTTGGGACAATTCTTCAGGGAACTCTGTAGTAGAAATATCAGGATAGATGCTTTGGAGCGTCTTAGAGACAAGATACCAACTATCCTATGCGACCTTGAGAAGATATATCCTCCAGCCTTCTTTGATGTGATGGTGCATTTGGCTGTTCATCTACCTGATGAGGCACTACTTAGAGGTCCGGTACAGTATGGCTGGATGTACCCTATTGAAAGGCGGCTAGGCACTTTCAAGGGCTATGTTAGGAACAGAGCTAGACCCGAGGGTTCCATTGCAGAGGCCTACATTGCTACAGAAGCGTTGACATTCTGCTCAAAATACATTGAAACAGCTGATCAGCTTAGCAAAGACGTGAATGAAGACAAACCCGGGTTCAATGTTTTCGATTATTCTGTTCGAGTTACAGGGAAGAGTCGACAAGAGGACAAACCTAAAGATTTGGACAAAATGGTTTGGTATGTGTTGAATAACTGTCCTGAGATACTACCTTATATCAAGTAAGTGCTAAGTACTGCAGCTTATACATCGTAATCTACTAAACTTGTAGCACATTCGTATATATTTAGATGTTTGACGCGATCACTATGTTGTGCAGCATCTGAAAAAGGAGTTACTGCCGCAAAATCCAAGAAACATTGACAAACTGGTTATGGCAGGATTTGCGAAATGGTTCAAGAGCCATGTAAGCTTTTGAATTGCACTGTCAGTTTTTTTAATATATTGAGTACATAAGATGATCAGCTTGTCTATTTTCTAACCATAGGTTAAGAAGATGTGGGACGATGTGCAGGCAGTTGATGATGCCCTTTACTCACTAGCAATGGGTCCTGATACTCGGGTAAGACATTATGAATCTTGCGTTGTTCGAGATGTGCGCTGCAACACCCTTGCACGAGACGAAGGCAGGAAGACACAAAACAGTGCCATCATGAGCACGGATACGTATGACAAAGACAACTAAAATGTATGCTAACATAACAGACATTGTTCAGTTGCAGTATATCTCCAGTTTTGAGGATCATCGGTGTGTGGTTCTGTTGTGCTGTCGTTGGTATAACCTGTTTTCCAGGATCGCAAAACCCAGAGCTGATGATTATTTCAAATCCATCAATGTCAAGGCGGCGTACCAGACCAACGAGCCTTTTATTTTGGCAAATCAAGCAACACAGATATTTTTCTTGGAAGACACATTTGCATGTAGCGATGACTGGAGAGTAGTGCAAAGGTTTGAGCAGAGGAATTCGTTTAATGAAGTTGCAAAACAAGATGATGCTTACGCTGCTCCTGATGTACAAGATAACACATATGTTCCTAATATCTTTGAGAACCATCACGTCAATGACGCCGACGAAAAGATTGCCTGTCGTGTTGTAGACATACAAGAGTTGATCAAGAAGAAGCCAACGTTCGAGGACGTTGAGGACGAAGAAGAAGATGACACCTTGGGGAATTATGATTCAGACTGATACACATGGCGAAGATGTTGACGCTGCTGCTGCGGATGATGATTACATTGCTTTTGTCATATTTGCCTGTCAGAAGACGTTTTTTATCTATTATGTGAAATTGTGTTTGCTATGACAACTGAAACCTGATGAACATGTTGTTTAGTATTTTCCTATGAGAACATCACTTGTTATGTATGCTGATTTGTGTTTGGTGATTGTATGACGACTAAAACATGATGACATTGTTGTTTAGTTGTACTCATATTTGGCTGTGAAACTTGAATTTGATGACATAGTTTGCTGTTGGACTGCAATTTTCTCGACGTCTTCGAATGAGAACAAAGCTGACCCGACAGGTCCTCTGCTAATTTATTTATTTATTTATGAGCAAAAGGGGATACCCCTGATTTCCGTTAATAGAAATCATTAGATGTTCACAACACTACGCCTAGCCTGCTACACAGGTTTCATTCATTACTAGTTTCAGCAAAGTGCTCATGTCATAGCCACTGAATACATCACGAGTGCTACATACATTGCAAATAAAGAGACAATCATCCTACAGAGCACATCGATTTTGCCCATGATCTTCCCAAGCTCTTTCATCTCCTCATTGTTGTCAAGGTCGTTCAGCAGCTGTTGCTTGGCCATGATCAGAGGAACTGTATGTAGCACTCTTCTCCTCTGCATCTTTAACAGTATCCCATTCAGCAGCTGACTGGCCATGATCAGAGGAACTGCATCTTCAACCTTCTACTCTGCATCTTCCTCTTCTGTCGTTCCTTCAGTTACTTGTCCAACACCCCAACCTGCTGGTATTGGGGTTCCTCGCCTAACCAAATAATCAGCATAGTTGCACTCCCCCACATCAGCAACTTCCCAGAAATACAAATCCCATGAATCTTCCCTTTTCTGGACGAATCAAATTGGAAGATCATCAACCAAACTATTAAAAACATCAGCAACTGAAAGCAGCAGAACAACACTTAAACATATTATTACCCCATGATTCGAGCATTTGTAGAAGACTCGGCCAGGGTTGAGGATTGTGGTTGAGACACGACGGATGACTCTGCGTGATTTGCAGCAGTGGCACCACACCAACGGCATCGGGTTGTGATGAGCAACTGGCTGCGGTGCACGTGCCGGCGGGGGTGTGATGAGACCCACAGGTGATGGTACGGGTGGCGACTTGGCGCATATTTGGTTGTTGCTTGCTGAAGAGCAGGTGGACGAGCAGCCAGCGGACATGGTTGCTGCAGCCAGAGCTTCTGATGCTAGGCAGAGTAAGTAGAGAAGAGGAGAAGCAAACGTTGGATATGTCAGTTTCATTACTTGTAGAGTAGCATAGCACCATATATAGTCATAGTCTAAGTTTGGATTCGAACAAGCTATAGGAGCACGTCTCTCTTCTTTCTAAAACTCAGCAACGTCTCTTTACTGGTACACTAGCTTGTTCTGTACGCCTTCTCAAGTCTTTGATTCCTCCACCTGACATCTGGGACCCACCGGAAGGGCCTCTGTATTTCGCGAAAAAAACGTGCCCCCCGCTGACAGGTCGGACCCACCAGCTATCTTCGCATGCAAGGAAGTGCCTCCTTATTACACACAAAAAAATGAATACTCCCCCTGCCAGCTGGAACCCAGCATTGTGGGAGGCTGACTTGTGGGCCTACCAAGTTGACGGGGACGGAGGGCTTTGTCAACTTAGTCAATATGAACGATTCTAGCTCCAGTTACCGTACGATGTTCATCCAACGGCAGTAGTGCTTCTTCAACCTCTGGTCTTCTTGCTCCAGCCGCCCAAACCAGCACCGGTCGTGCCGCATGCTCCTGCCTCCCGTGGCCGGCTACGATGCGGCAGATGCCTCCTTATTACGCGCAAAATAATGATTCCTCCACCTGACATCTGGGACCCACCGAAAGGGCCTCTGTATTTCGCGAAAAAAATGTTACCACCGCTGACAGCTTGGACCCACCAGCTATATGTTCGCACGCAAGGAAGTGCCTCCTTATTACGCACAAAAAAATGAATACTCCCCCTGCTAGCTGGGACCCAGTATAGTGGCAGGCTGACTTGTGGGCCTACTAAGTTGACGGGGACGGAGGGCTTTGTCAACTTAGTCAATATGCACGATTCTAGCTCCAGTGACCATACGATGTCCATCCAACTGCCGTAGTGCTTCTTCAACCTCTGGTCTTCTTGCTCCGGCCTCCCAAACCAGCGCCGGTCGTGCCTCGTGCTCCTACCTCCCGTGGCCGACTGCGATGCGGCGGAGGCCTCACCGCCCCCTACTACTCCCACCGCTGGCCAGGCCATCCCTCTACTCACCCACACCCCCTGTTATTCTGCGGCGACGGCAGCCTCACACCGTAGCGAACCAGTGAACCCTCATACTCCTCTACGCGAGGGCATCCACTTCCGCGTCTTCCCCAGCTCCATGTCGTCCCCTTCCTAGGCCTCGCCATCGTCCACCGCCCTGGTGCTCTCGGCGCGGCGTGGTCAACATGGTCAAGGAACGGCTTCCATCGGACGTGGACTGTACGTGGAGAGGCTGACAGCTGGGTCCATGGCCGCAGCAAGGAAGTGCCTCCTTATTATGCGCAAAATAATTATTCCTCCACCTGATAGCGGGGACCCACCGTACAGGCCACCGTATTTCGCGAAAAAACGTTTCCCCCTGACTGCTGGGACCCACCAGCTACATCTTCGCACGCAAGGAAGTGCGTCCGGGCAAAAAAAATGATTCGCCCCTAACTACTGGGACCCACCAGCTACATCTTCGCAGGCAAGGAAGTGCCTGACAGTTGGGACCCACCTGGTCAAAGCGTACGTAGTGTTGTCATTCTGGTTGCGAACATGTACGTACATACTGGTCGATGTAGAGACGCGCACGTGTCGTAGTAGAGGCGCGCACGTAGCATGTACACGTACGTACAGCGGCAAGTGTGCAAGAAAGAAAATACAGCCACATACGTACATACGGGCAGCGTCTCGAACGCCTACTCGTGCATACGTACGGCCAGGGCTCATGTACATGGCTGGGTCGGAACGGAGAAACTGCGTCGTCGTCATGTTCATGGGGAGCCAACCGGCTGGGTCGGAACGGAATGCGTCGTCGTGTTCATTGGGAGGGCTTGGACGGAACAGCCAATGGAAATGAGGCCTGGCGTACCGCAGAACGGAGGAAACGGCCTTGTGTTCGACCGGCCACGTTCGAAACGGGATCCTGTTCATCGGGAGGGGTCTGGCGTACCGCAAAACGGAGGAAATGGACCTCCTACGGTCGAAACGGGGTCCTGTTGATCGGGAGGGGTGTGGCGTACCGCAAAACGGAGGAAACAGACTTGTGTTGGAGCGCTACGGTCGAAACGGGGGTCCTGTTCATTGGGAGGGGTGTGGCGTACCGTAAAACGGGACTCCACGAGATACTGTTCATCTCCACCGTCGACCCCCTCCAGCCTCCACGGGCTACTGTTCATCCACCGTCGACCTCCTCCGGCCTCCACCTGCGACTGTTTATCCACGGGCTCCTGTTCATCCAGCCTCCACCGCGCGCTACTCCATCGGCTACTGTTCAACCACCCCTCTCCACGGGCTCCTGTTCAACCACCCCTCCACGGGCTACTGTTCATCCAGCCCTCCACCGTCTACTGTTCATCCAACCCTCCATGGGTGGTCTTGTTCATCCTGCCCTCCACGGGGTCCTGTTCATCCAGCCCCAACCGGCTCGATTGATCGGGGTCCTGTTCATCCAGAGGCAACACCACGGGGTCCTGTTCATCCACCCCCACCGGG